>NC_030416.2:22109067-22291567 GCF_001660625.3 Ictalurus punctatus
TGAGGAAACACTGTATATGCATGCTTTTAGAAGGCATATTTCTCTATCAGACATAATTGCCATAAGATAGACACCCTTGGTTCTCTGACATTTTCTTACCCAACAAAAGAGGAGCACAAACCTAAGAAGCATATGCCATTAACATTTAGCTAAAATTCGTAGATACCCAACCTTAGCAGCTTACAAAACACATGTTAATTGTTGTCAAAAGTCAGTTTCACTTTTAGTTGAAATAAAAGTCCTGTTTTTGTGTCTCACACATGTATTACATTTTTTTACTCTTAGTATTGATCAGTGCTCTTCTTCAACAGGGTTGTGTCTTTTCTATATTTGGGGATCATTATTTCTCCTTCCTGTCACTTTCATTTGGTCAACTCCAGTGATTTTAAATTTTGAGTTTTACAAGTGAGCCAGTTGAGTGAGTCTATCATTCGACCTTTGCAAATCTCCATTCTCCTCCTCATTCTGTTTTTCTCTCTCTTTTTTTCTCTGTCACTTTGTGCGTTTGCAGAAGCAATGCTTCATTACACAGCTGTGTTAAACAGCATGCATACATATGCAGTGGGGTCCAAAAGGCTGAGACCACAAGCGAAAATGCTTCTATTTTGCATTAATTTATAATTTAATACAACAATTTTACAACATTACAATTATATAAATTATATTAATGACAACAACTTGAGTGAAAAGTAGAATCTTTGAAATATTTACTTGAATTGCAGATAAAGCTCTTATTTGCACTTGCATCCGTCCTAACCTCCCTATACATGACATGATGACTGCAACACTCCAAAATAGTTGGGACAGTCGACTGTTTACCACTGTGTAACATCACCTTCTCTTTTTATAACACTATATTATTAATCGTTTGGGAACTGAAGACATCAGTTGGTTAAGTTTAGCAAACGGAATTTTCACCCATTCACCCATTATGCATTTCTTCAGCTGCGCAACTGTATGGGGCCTTCATTGCCTTATTTTGCGCTTTAGAATGCGCCACACATTCTCAATCGGAGACAGGTCAGCACTGCAGGCAGGCCATGGCACCCACACTCTCTGCCTAATCAACCATGCATTTGAAATCCAGGCAGAATGTGGTTTGACGTTGTCCTGCTCTGGATGGCAGCATATGTTGCTCCAAAATGTGTACATATCTTTCTGCATTAATGGTGCCCTCACTGATGTGCAAGTTACCCATGCCATGGGCACTGACACACCCCCTTACCATGATAGACGATGGATTTTGCACCTAACACTAATAACAGCTTGGATGGTCCTTTTTTCTCTTTGGCCCGGAGAACACGACACCTGTTTTGTCCAAAAACTATTTGAAATGTTGACTTGTCGGACCACAAAACGCGATTCTACTGTGCTACTCTCCATCCCAGATGAGACCGAGCCCAGAGAGGTTGGCAGCACTTCTGGACACTATTGATGTATGGCTTCTGCTTTGCATAGTAAAGCCTCAACTTGCATCTGTGGATGCAGGGGTAAATGGTGCTGATTGATAAAGGTTTACCAAAGCTCATTAAGGTTTTTAAGACCATGACATCTGAAGGATCGGAGATCAGGAGCATTCAGAGGGAGTTTTCAGCCTTGCCCTTTACGCACCGAGATTTGATCAGATTCCTTAATCTTTTCATTATATTGTGCACTGTAGAAGGTGGAATGCCAAAATCCTAACGATTTGTCTTTGGGGAAATTTGTTCTCAAAGTGATGGATTATTGTCTGCCATCTGTTTTCAGACTGACAAGCTCCAACCCATCCTTGCACTTGAAAGAGCCCTTTTTGGAGGCTCCTTATATACTGTGATTAGACAATTGCCTCACCTGTTTCACATCACCTTCTTATTTCAACTTGTCACAGTGCTATTAGTCCTAGACTGACCCTGTCCAAACTTTTTTGGAACGTGTTGCATGTATCAATTTCAAAATAAGTGTTTACCTTCAAAAAACTATGCAGTTGATTAGGTAAAACATCAAATACCTTGTCTTTATGGGTTTTTTTGTCAAAGTACATTTACAAATCACTCCTCTTTGGTTTTTATTAGCATTTTCCATAATGTCCCAACTTCTTCAGAATTGGGGTTGTATGTATTTATTTTTACAGAAACAGGATGAAGATTAGGTTAATAATGACCAAAAGCATAGCACAACTAACTGATTTACCATTTATTATTTAATCACATTTGATTAAATGGAAGAGGAGGCAGGCAAAAACAAAAGTCAGTCTTAAGACAGATCAAGCTCCATTGGCTATCCAGGCCTGATCATAAGTATGAATTTATTTCCAGATCAGCTGTTGTAGATAGTGGTCAAATGGCCTGAAATAGAATAGATTTATTATATTGTCATTGTCAAACTGGGAGACATCATCACCTTGCAAATCGCATCATGCCGAGCTGTTACCTTTTCACTGTGGACATATGAAAATGAAAGGACAGGTTTATTTATGAACAGGTTGATGGGAATCACATGATCACAGAAAATTGCATCATGACTGAATAAATGGTAAATGGTCTGCACTTATATAGCGCTTTTTTAAACTTAGTAGTTATATAAAGTGCTTTACACTGGTTCTCATTCACCCATTCACACACCAATGGTAGCAGAGCTGCCATACAAGGCGCTAGCCCAAGGACATAGCATGTGGAGTTATGTGGGCAGGGAATTGAACTGCCAACTCTACAATCAGCGGACAACCCACTCTACCACTGAGCCACAGCTGCCCATAATAGTGCTTTAAATTGAATTTTTTTTTTTTTTTAATTTAACAGATATATATTGTATTTTCAGGTGGTCACTGGGATGGCCAATGATATTTCAGGCATGGCCAATGTGATCAAGGAAAGAAAGTGTGAATATGTCAGTTTTATTCTCCAGTGAATCATAGTTTCTCTGTGATTTGAGTGTTGTACATCTGTTGTTTTCGAATGCATGTTGTTCCCGTTCAAAGGGAACTTCGACGTTGTGTTTAGCATAACACTATGGGGAGCACCTCACACGCGTGACCGGCATCTGAAGCTTGTGTAAAATCATGCCTATTTATAGGCCTGCCATGATCAGGTGACGTGGCAATTAAGTGCATCGTGTGATATATATATGGCACCTGTGAACCGTGCCATCAGCCTTTATTATCTTCAGTGAAAGACTTCATGTCAGTTGTTTGTGTAAAGAAACAAAAAGGCGCTTCGTTTCCTCACTATCTTTTCTCAAAATCTCAGAACTTTTTCTATACCTTTTAAAAAAAAGAGAAAAAAAGGAATGAGCTAGAAAGAAAAATATGAGTGAGAGAATTCAGGAAGTGTGTTACAGCTTGCTCCCGTTTAATCACGGGGAATAGTGCACACTTTCTGGGTGAAGTGTCTAGGGACATAGCATGCGATGGCAACCTCAAGAGGCTGCGCATGGTAATGCCTACATTAAGCAGCTCGGCTCGCGACTCGCGCTCTTCTCGGAAGCCGAAGCGAGTTGGCTTTCAGACTCTCAAGGATCTGGGGATCTCTTATGAATCCAGAAGAGGAGCTGGAGACGAGCACTGCTCTATCTCTTGCTCTGTCTTCCGGGTTGGGCTCTCTGCTGGATTTTGGAGCTCACGTCGCGACTCCTCCTTCTGCTATGGAAAGCCAAAGGGACACACACACACAAAAAAAAATATTAGTAATAATTCCTCTCTGACTCCAAGGAGCCAGAAGTATGTGCTAAAAACTGAGTACATCATATAAAGAGCTGCTTGAAGTGATTACTAAGGCTGGATTAGCCTTTTTCTAAATCCCTCAAACTGCAGAAACTCCCCTTTCTTCCAGAAGTGCATGACAAAATATCAGGCTTCTGGGGGAAAACCATGCATAAGCCATATTTATAACCCCACGTTGTTGGTTATTTGGCCATTGTGGTGAATGAACGGCATGGCTATTTAGCTATGCTGAAGGTGGAGGAGGCGCTTGCGAGCTACCTCTCTCCAATGACGTCAGGTAATTGGGGGGGCTGGCTTTGCCATCCAATCCACCGTGTAAGGCCACCGTGACATTGGTGGGCAAGGCCTATGCAGTAGTAGTCTTTCTTGTGGGTCACTGTAGACAATGACAGTGTTGCAAGCCTATCAAGCAGACCTGCTGAGTGAGCTCGACATATGGTGGCATTCAGCCAGTTCCTTCCCTGTTGTCTCGAGCTCACCCAGGCATCCACGAGTGGAGCCCGGGCCAGCACTAGTGCGAGGGAGACCCAGAAGTCAAGTATGGCAGCCTACCAACCCCCGCAGACAGCCAGGGGAACTGGGTGGCCACAGTCGCGGCCTGCTACTAAGCCTGATCTGAGAATGGTCATAAAGGCCAAGCAGGCAAAGAAGAGCGGTCCTGAGGGGCCATGGAGGGACGTATCAGGGGACATGAGGTTGTTAGGGCAGTTAGCCCCCAGTGCTACTGTAGGGCCTCCCCTAGCCAAGGTGGTCCCCAAGTTTTCAGTGTTCTCTGGTCAGCGAGCTGTCACAGGGCAACGAAAATCTGATGTTTTCCCTCCAATAGAATGTGGAATAGTTAATGTTACTAAAAGACCATCTGGAAGTGTGGAAACTACTGCCAAATGTGTCTCCATGGGTTCTGTCTATCATAGAAAAGGGTTACCGGGTCCAGTTTATAGCTCGACCCCCCCCCCCCCCCCCCCCCCCCCCCCGGTTCAGAGGTGTGCTCACCACAGTAGTCAGCACAGACCAGAGCCCGATGTTAGCGCAGGAAGTAAGATCCCTCTTGGACAAAGGGGCCATAGAACATGTAGCCCGTTCCCTGATGGAGGGAGGTTTTTTCAGCCGTTATTTCCTGGTCCGCAATAAATAGGAGTATGCGGCCAATTTTAGATCTGCGTCATCTGAATTGTACTCTTCGGACATACAGGTTCAAGATGCTGACGCCCAAACTTATTGTTCCACAGCTTCAGTTTGAGGACTGGTTTGTGACGATAGATCTAAAAGGTGCATATTTCCACACAGAAATATCGCCAGCTTTATCCCCTCGCACCTTCACAAAGTGCATGGATGTGACTCTGGCTCTATTGTGACTCCAGGGCATCCGTGTATTAATCTACCTGGATGACTGGTTAATTCCAGCACGATCCAGGGAACTGGCGGTTCAACATCGAGATACTGTTCTCGCCCACATGAAGAGCTTGGGGCTCAGGTTGAACCTCAGAAAAGTATGATTTCCCCAGTGCAGTGAACAACTTTTCTAGGGGTTATAAGGATTCTACTGCAATGAGGGCGTTTCTATCCCCAACAAGCGTTGGGTCAATCCTATCAACACTGACCAAGATAAAGCTGGATCTTGGGAGACTATTGGCACTTATGGGCCTATTGCACAGGATACTGTTCTGTGGTGGCTGAGAAGTTGGGGGATTCGTCCAAGGAAACCCATGGCGATGCCTACAGCAGGCGCAACTAATTCTTTTCTGGGCAGAAGGAAAGTTTGTCAGTGAGCGCAATGTACATTCTGGGAATATGGGGCAGACATCCTGTTGAGGCAGGGGCTGAGACCCAGGAATTGGTGGCTCCATCCACAAGTGGTGGAGCCCACATTGCAAGGTTTGGCCAAGTGGGACTGCATGTGTTGTCTCACACGGCTCGCTGTGGTTCGCCCTCACTTCTCCCACACAATTAGGGCTGGACACCATGGTGCACATGTGGCCAAGGTCACATCTGTACGCTGTTTCCCCATCGCTGTGCTCCCACAAGTTCTAGCGAGAGTTTGCCAAGACAGTCTATGTCTTCTGCTAGTAGCACCTTATTGGCCAGCTCGAATATGGTTCTGAGAGATAATATACCTGCTAGATGGCCCTCCTTGGGATCCCATCTGCAGGGATCCACTGTAGACCCACTGAACTGCGCAATAGCTACAGTCCTGGAGTTCTTACAAGAACATTTCTCAGCGGGGTAGGCTCCTTCTACAGTCAGGGTTTACGTGGCCACCATTTTGGCCAGCCACGCCCCTGTTGATGGAGCCTCTGTGGGGCAACATCCTCTAACTTCGAGGTTTATGTGAGGTGACAAGCGGCTGAGACCCATCTGCAGGCCACGCATACCTTCCTGGGACCTTCTGTGGTCCTGGAAGGTCTGTCAGGGACCCCATTTGAGTCCTTAGACTCAGCCTCTGAGAAGCTTCTGACTCTAAAGGTAGCTCTTCTGCTGGCCCTGACATCTCTCAAGCGAGTAGAAGACCTACAAGCTCTCTCTCCTATGCCGGATTATATTCCTAAAGTGCCTACCATGTGGTGTTGTAGGCTTTCTGCCCTCCTCCATTCCCCACACCGGATCAAGAGAGAATGCACCTGCTGTGTCCAGTAAGGGCTCTCTGTACTTACGTCCACCGCTCCGGCCAGTGGCATAAGTTGGAGCAGCTGCTGGTCTGCTTTGGCGGCGACAGTAGACGTGATGCTCTGTCAAAGCAGCGCATCTCTAATTGGATAGTGGAAGCAATCTCGATTGCTTATGAGGCGCGCGGTCTCACTACGCCTCTGGTCATAAAGGCTCATTCCACTAGGGTGGTCAACTCCGCGAAGGCTTTGTTCAAAGGGGTATCCTTAAAAGATGTGTGTGCTGATGCAGGGTGGTCTATGCCACACACATTCATTCATTATTACAGCCTGGATATTCATTCCACCCCGAGCTCGAGTGTCTTGCAGTGACCCTCGGGCTTGGGTCTTTTTGAACAGGCCGTACCCTCAGTATGACCGAGTGGGTATTCTCGTTCCCATAGTGTTATGCTAAATGCAATGTCGAAGTTCCCTTTGAAAGGGAACATCTGGGTTATGCATGTAACTCTGTTCCCTGAGAAGGGAACGAGAGTTTGCGTAGCTTTGTCATACCAAGGCAGGCTTGTGAATTGTGTCTTCGCTTCAGATAATAGAGGCTGATGGCGTGGTTCACAGGTGCCATATTTATATCACACGACACGCTTAATTACCACGTCACCTGATCATGGCAGGCCTATAAATAGGCATGATTTTACACAAGCTTCAGATGCCAGTCACGCACGAGAGCCGCTCCCCATAGTGTTATGCTAAACTCAACATCTCGTTCCCTTCTCAGGGAACAGGGTTACATGCGTAACCCAGACGTTTTCCATACTGAGCAATGAAAAGATCTGTATGCTGCTGGAAAGAAGGCATTATGCAAATGTATTTCAGAAACATGGCAAATATTTACCCACTCAGTAGATTTTAAGGGTCAGATCCTAATTGTGTTTCACTATGCATAAAGTCTCTATTCCATTATTGTTTATGTGCCTTGATGTTTAAAATCATATGTAGATTTGGTACTTAATGGACTATGTTTAGGTACATTACAACTATTATATCATGCGTGGCAATATATGTTCTGGTCAGTTAATTTAAATATTTTATGTAAGAACAACTGTAAAGGACAGATGTACATTCACTTGCATCTTTGTAACTGTAGTTCATGAGTGGACTGGTTTGACTTTGAAATGTCACTGATATGGCATAGGTAGCACTGTGGTACAGCAGGTAGTCTTGGTGCCTCACAGCTAGTGTTACTCTCTGTGTGTAGTTTTGTTTGTTTTCCCTGTATTTGATGGATTTCCTCAGGCTTTCTGGCTTTATCTGTCTGTTCATCAACATGTAGATGGGTTGATTGGCTATACTAAATTGCCTGTATGAACAAAAGAATGAATAAACGAATGAACAAACTAATGAAGGAACTGATATATGCCATATTGATAATATCTGCAGTTAACTAATTTGTACAGTGCCGTATTACCTGCAGATAGGTAGTTTGTAGTGTCAGCATATTGTGTAAGAAAATACTCTTTTTATAAACAGAGCCCATTGACCATGCTCACCCTTGTTAGCAATCAGTACATGGTCTCCTTCCTCAATGTCTTTCCCTTTTGTCTTCTTGTTATAGTGCTCAGCTTGTCATTTTTGGCTCATGGAAGTGTTGGCCTGGGCAAGCAACATTGCTTCCCTAATATCATCCTACATCCTTTTTACATACTGACTGTAGTCGGTGATATTGTTATCCTAATCCACACTTTGGAACATTATGTCCACTGGCAACCTAGGGTCCATCCATACATGAGATAAAATGGGGTTAATCCAGTTGACTCATGGGCTGTGCAATTTTAAGCAAAAGTCAGGATTTGCAACATTTGTGGCCAGGTCTGTTTGGCTCTTGGAGGAAAGGCTCTTATCATATTTCCCAGGCTACGATTGAATCTATCAACGTATCCGTTTCCCATGGGATGATAGGCCGTGGTCCTCGACTTCCTTATTCCAGCAATCTGCAACAACTCTTGGATTATTTTTCGTAAAGTGGTCTGTTACCACTGACACATCCACACTTTTGCCAGTGGAATCTTCAGCCGACCAGAAGTCTATACAGACCATTACCAGTGGTCTAGTAGTATGGATACTTTCTAGCGGGGCTCTTCCTTCTGGTTCAGAGGTCTTACTAACCACACAGCACTTACCAGAAACAATGTTATGATGACCGGCTTCTGGTCATTCTTTAGTCTCCCCTTCGCAAACTTGTGAAACAGCCACCCCTATGCCATCGAATGAGGGATGCGTAGAGAGGATAAATGGTTGGCTGAAGTCAGGGTTGGCCAACACTACAGAATTCAAGAGAGCTGGCTTAAGCTTTTGAAAGGATAGGATACATTCTGTGGTCCAATCCTTCTAAAGACGGTGCCACCTTTCAAGCAACCTGTTTTCTCCTTGGCTGCAGCTGTCAACATGAAGAGTGGTTTAGCAATACTGGAGCAGTTTGAGATGAAACATTGATAATACACGACCATACCCAAGAAAGACTTTTTTTGGGGAGGATGAGACCCCATCATAAGATCCTTTTCAGTGATGGCGGCAATGGCTACAATTTTATCGGGGTCAGTCACTACACCGTGTGCATCTACAATGTGACCAAGAAATCTGACACTCCTCCTAAGTAGATAGCATTTCTTTGGAGCTAGTTTCTCAAAGACCATCTCCAAACTCTTCAAAGCCTTTTCCTCGTTGGGAGCTACCACCAAGAGATCACCCATGTAGCATAGTAAGGTAAGAAAGTTCTGGTCACTAAATATACTCATTATACACCGCATGATTTAATTCATATAGCCCCAAAGGCATGGTAAATGCTGTGATTTCTTGTCCTCTTCACACATGGAGATGTTATAAAATCCAGATGTAAGGTCCATCACACTGAGTATTGCATTTCCCCCCAGGGCAGAGAGACAGTCTGCTTGGTGAGAAAGAGGGTACACATCTAGCAGTGGTCTGAGGCTGATGCAACTTCTGCACTTGATAACAACACAGTGTGCATCATTGATAAGTGCCTCACCTGAATTGAACACCTTGCATTGTAGTTCCCATCAAAAATAGTGTTGTATAACCCACACAGAGATTTGGAATGGATGTTTAAGTTAAACACTAAGGTTTGGGGAGGTTCATAAGAGAGTCACACAGCAGCAGAATAAAATAAATAAATACATATAATTAGTTTTATGAACCAGTTTACACTATTCTACATACTGTATATGCTATAATTCCATAAGAAATATTGGTCCAAGCCATTACCTTGTCTGCACCTGTAGGATCCTGCTCTGTGTAGTTGGGAATAGCCTTTCCTTTTGTAAATTTTCTGTGGTAGCTGTTTTTGTATTCATGTGATCATGTGTCTGGATTAGAAACTACTGTATACAGACAGATGAGGCAAAATACTTTGAGAATTGCACACCGAAATTGCCAATGTACAATATGAACAAGCTATCCATCAAAGCTACAGGACAGCTATTATATAACCATTTGAAAAAGAAAATAGACATCTGATAAACCTGACAAAAATGTCACCCAGCCTTTGTGACTACCTGACATTAGAGCTAAAATGGCTTTTTCAAAAGCCTGGTTCAAAAGCTTGGTTTGGTGTATTGTGCCTCAGATGCACTTATCATTCAGATTATGAACTTTTTAAAGGTTTTGTCCGGAGATAGTGAGTCTTAATCTTGACAATACCAATAAGGAACTTGTAGACAGGAGTTTGTGAAAGTGTCACTGACTCTGGTCTCTGAATGGGATGGATGGCCTGTTTCTCTCTCTGTTGATTTTCCAGTGAATCACAGGTGTAACTGGCATGTGAATAGGTCAAACAACTCCAATCTCATAGGTAACACTTTACAATATGGGTATATTAACAGGCTTTATTTGAAAAAAAGTAATACACATTATTGGCAGGGCATTTTACTATTAATTAATGATAGTAATACTGGCAATGTTTCTTTATTATTAATAATATTCATAAACATTAATGCAGAATTAGGCATTATTAACAGTTAAAATGAGTTGATTAACTATTAATAAATATAGTAATTATAAACATTTCCCTATTCATTAAAAATATAAATATTAGTTACTGTGACTTAAAAAATGGATTGATAAGAAATAAGCATTGCTTAGTTATTTACTTATGTCTATGATCTTTATTTGCAAGTTGTTATTATTATTAATGATATTTTTTGTGATAGAGACACTTTTTTTGCTTAAGAATTGTTTAAAGTATTAGATATCCAGAATTCACTTCGTAATGTGTTACTTAAACAAGATTCGCCATTACTCAATTATTATAATTTTTGTGCCTTGTAATTACTTAATGAATATAAAACTTTATTCTTCTGTATCCTTTTTTGTAACATATATATCAGTTTGTTAATACCTCATTAATCTATAAGTGATTAATAAACCTTATTAATCTATAAGTGATTAATAAACATTAATTAAAATTCAGTCATCCTTACAGGGGTGTGTTTTTATATCCACTGTATGCTTTCTCTAATACTGCCAGAAAGAGTGGCAAAGATTTGCTACTGTCCCAGAAATTGTTCTTCATACCTCTTGCAAGCCTCATCTTAGCATCACCTCATTTGAATTCCATGCTTAAACTGTTATGTCTCCCATTAATATTCTTATTATTGTTTTCTTCCCACATGCACCCTTGGACACTTCATAGAGAAGCTGGACATCTTCCTGTACACCTTTGCATTGGACCTCATTTCCTTGGAGATTTTAATTTTGCGCCATTCCTCCTACTTCCTACATTTCTTGTGCTTTTTTGACCTGACCTTCAAGAACTGTTCTCCAACATACAAGGGATAAAACATTCTAGACCTGTTCTTCTGCTGATCTTCCTTACCTTTAGACATCAGTGTAGAACCTGCTCCACTTTTCAGATCACTACTTTGTCTTTTACATTCTTGACCTTATGCAACTCATTTGCTAGCTTCCAGAATGCTAACAATCCTACCACATCCAGATTTCTTTCAGTACCATTTTAATCACGTGCATATTCGCTGTATGACCAAAAGTATGTGGACAGCTGACCATCATACCCCTATCTGCTTGTTGAAAATTACAATCCAAAACCATGGACATTAATGTGGGCTTGATCCCCCAACACACACCCACCCACCCACACACACACACACACACACACACACTTTTCCCCCATTTATTACATCCATTGCCCTTCTTTGCTATTCCAGACCAAGGAAGTAACCCTGCTCCTTGGCTGCTAGACATTCTAATCTCCTCTAATATTGTTCTTTTCTATGTACCATATGTCCACTCTACCCCATTTCTTCTACAGATCTTCACACTCGCTGAGTACCCAAAGATGAGAAGCATAAGGTAGCCTATATGTAACCATGCATACTGTATGGACCAATTATGTTTTTGCCAATTATGGCCACAGGGAATGTCAAGGAGATGAGTAACCATCTCAAATTTGTGAAAAAGAAAAAAAAAGGTTTTTCAGTTAAACGTCAGAATAAAATTGTCCAGCACAAGAAGAGCAATCTGTACTTCAGGAGTTACCAGCAGTCTTCAACGAAAGACTACACCCCTCTTCACTAAGCACCTAACCAAGCATGAAAAAAAGACCATCCACTTCCCAGCTGGATTTTGTTTGCTTCATCACTACTGGCCTGTTGATTGTAGCAAGCTACAATGCACTCCAATCAAAAAAAGCACCCATGAAGTGATGGGAATGGAGACTGCTGGCACGCTGTATGTACATAAGAAAAGTCAATATATAGGCTTACTGTATGTTCTATGAAAGTGGTTGTGAACCCTATTTATGGTTCCTAATAGCAGCCTTTCCATTGTGGAACAAGTCTGGTATTTGAATTTGATTCCAGAGTTATTTGTCCAGTGCTCAGCAGTACCAGTGAAAGCATGAAGACTTTAATTAAGGTTGCCTTGGCAAAACTGAAGCTGGATCCTTCACTTGATACAGCTGATTAGATGCCTAATCCATTTCATGTGAGTGACTGGGGTTTCCACAATTTATTATTTTCATTAAGGAGCTCTTATGGACTTTCAAAAGCACACTGAAGCTGTGATCTGATAATAATCTGATATACAGTTGTAATCAAAATTATTCAACTCCCATTGCAAATCAGGTTTATTGTCAAAAATGACAGACTTTCAGCAGTTTGCAATGAACAAATTAAACAAAAGCAATTAAAATAGTTCAAAACAACAAATTCTTCAAGTGGTTTCCCCAAATTCAACTGAAAATGCAACTTATAATGACTTCTCCCGTTTCAAATTTATTTAACCCCTTCATGGCAAGCATCTTTAGTACTTAGCAGAGCACCCATTTGCTGTTATGACCTGCTGCAAAGGAGATGCATAGCCAGACAAACCAATCTTAGCCCATTCCTCATGGGCAATGGCCTCCAGTTCAGTAATATTCTCGGGTTTGCGTGCTGCAACCGCCTTCTTCAAATCCCACCAGGTGACTGTGATAGCCCTGTAGAATCTTCTAATTCGTCTTCTGCAACCAAGCCTTGGTGGAATTTGAGGTATGCTTGGGATCATTGTCCTGTCGGAAGATCCAATGACGCCCAAGCTTCAGCTTCCTCACAGGATGATGTTTGAATCACGTGCATATTCCCTGAACATTTGTTGACAGCATGATTTTTTCTCCTAGGATTTCCTGCTACTTCAATGAATCCATCTTACCTTCCACACGCTGTAGATTTCCAGTGCCAGAGGATACAAAGCAGCCCCAGAGCATCACCGAGCCACCACCATGCTTGACTGTGGACAGTGTTCTTTCTTCATACTTCTTCCTCCAGACATATCGCTGATCCATCGTGTCGAAAAGTTCCAGCTTTGTTTCATCACTCGACAGAACAGAATCCCAAAACTTCCGTGGCTTATTTATGTGATTTTGAGGCAACTTTTCTGGTGCTTTTGGGTCAGTCATGGTACGTCTTGGAGTTCTGCCATGGAAACCTTCTGCATTTAGTATGTGCCTTAGTGTGCTCACTGAAACCTCAGTGCCTGTTGCCACCAAGTCTTTCTGCACGTCTTTTGCAGTGACTCAAGGGTTTTTCCACAATGTGTCTTCTCAGAAATCTGGTTGCAGCCATTGATAGCTTCCTTTCTGTACCCCATACAGGTATTTCTTGTGTTGTCTGACCCTAGCCAGTTCAGGTATTTCATGTGTTACAGCTGAAGCACCCATGGTGTAACTAATGAAGCCTTGATTAGTTGCATCAGGTGTGCTTGAGACAACACCTAATTTGTATATTTGTGCTGTTGTGAGGGATTCTGTTCAGGGGGTTGAATCATTTTTAAAATGGAGAAATCGTTATAAGTTGCATTTTCAGTTTAATTTTGGGAAACCCCTTGACCCATTTGTTGTCTTGATCTATTTCAATTGCTTTTGTTTGATTTGTTCATTGCAAACAACTGAAAGTCTGCAAATTTTGACAATAAACCTGATTTGTAATGGGGGTTGAATAATTTTGATTGCAACTGTATACTGGCTTCAAAGGCAGATACAGAAACCAGTGACCTCATAGTAGTCCAGTCTGATGAAGGCTTTGTGTGTTAAGTCATACAGCCCCATATTAAAGAACTGACATGCTGATTTGCAAAGTGTATGATACTTTGGTGAATGTGAGTTGCATCTTGATGTAGTGGATACAGAGATCATTTAGCCAGCACTCCAAACTATAAAAGCCATATAATGGGGTGCAGTAAATCACTGTTTCTGTTAAAGCAAATGTGAAGGCATGTTTCCTATATCTACTGCCACTGTCAGGGAACACAAAGGTGGTTTCATGTCAGAGAAGGACATGAATATACCTTTAGAGCAAGATTCAGTGCTAATCATACAAGATATGATGCAAGTGGTGAACAAACATGATTGCTTTGTGACCATAGATTTAAAAGATTCATATTTCCATATTTTAATTATCTGGAGTGAAGTACCAGTCCTTCCCTTTGACATTTGGCTGTGGTGTGGACAATCCCAACAACAGGTGACAAGTAAGACAGAGCTTCTGTTGATCTAACATCTGAAAGCTTTTCTATGTTAATTTTCTGTGATAATAGAGAACTTGTGTTTGGGTGCCAATTGTACCTGCAATATAATTGACTGTGAGAGCTACTTTGACGTAAAAACAGATTAGCAACCATGTTCTTTAAAAACTTAATTACAGTATCTAAAGACACTGAGGTACAGGTCTTCAGTTAATATCTCAAATGTCTACAAATGACTATTTGTATCCAAGTTTGTGTAAGTGTATGGACAGCGGCATGCCTCATTAGATTTGTAACTACATCTTATTGTGCCCTTTTAATTTAAGTAGCTATGTAATTTAATGGGAAGAAATCATAAATCAATTAATAATACACTCATTTTGCATGTGGGTATGCAGTTTACTTTGACTGCTCATAAACTGTGTTGCACTGATTTTTGTTTATTTCCTTTCCTCCATGACAAGCTACTTGCCCTCATTCTCCTCCCAGTTTCCACAGTAATGCTGAGGACTAAGGAATAATCACCTAACAGTATTTCTAGGTTCTAGAGCTACTTCTATGACTATACTTAGGAGATAAATATGATTTTGAGGAACTGTGGAAGGGTGTTCATGCAGAATGACTTGCATTAAAGTTTGTTGTTTAGGCAAATAATATCAACCTATTAGCATCAGATTGCTAAAGATTTTCATATAGGTTGTGGTTAGTAACTTGACAACAGAGCAAAACAATCATGTCATGGTGCATGCCAGTATTGTTAAGGTTTCAGGATTTGAGATGATGGAATATTGGAAGAGTAAGAGTTGTTGAAGGCAGCATTTCTATTTTAATCCCTCAATCATGTTCATCCATATTTCGTCGGGATCTCATTTCTCTTATACCCCATGCTTTGAAACACGTTCACATGCACTTCTATGCTAACTGATAGGACCGTACACTAACACAAACTGCATATCCTCCTGGTAATTATCCCCCCCCAACTTCAAGCTCCACTGCCCTGATCTCTACAGTGCTCAACAGGACTGATGTGAGCAGCAGATAAATGCCAAATGCCAATGCCATTCTCAGCAGTTCCAGTCCTGATAAGCCTGATAGTCAAGAGGACTTCAGTGTGATAGGACCTCTCAGCAAGCTCAAAGAGATGGCTTATCTGATACACTGAGTGGTGATTGTGAGCTGCGTTAGAGTGGGACACATCCAGACTGATTCAGTACTCTGTAGATATTATACCTCTTCCCTGGCACAGATACCTGCCTTATCTCCACCGCACCATATCATAAAAATATTCAGGCCATGTATTCTCCAACCTCATCAGAAGATTCAGAGCTGTTTTCTTGGCAAAGGGAGCTAGCACAAAGTATTGACTAAAAGGTTGCCAATAATTGTTGCACACCTATATTTAACAAATATATATATATATATATATATATATATATATATATATATATATATATATATATATATATATATATATATATATATATAAACCTGTGTTGTGTTTGCAATTGTTTGATATTCATGAGAGCAGAGTATTTTTGTGATTTATTTTTAACAAAAGATCAAAAGGTTTAACAGTAATGACCAGTTTTCACACCATTCTTTGCTCATATTTACAAAGGGTGCCAATATTAGTGGAGGGCACTCTATGTTAATAAATAAATGAACACCCTTGCATTTTCTCAGGTGTGGTGGGAGCTCCCCCACTTTGACTTTGTAGTATGAATGGCAGGTAGATATGGGCTCTGGTAGGCTATTATAATTAAAAATATATGAAAAATTATAGCATGTCATAATAGTGCTAAAATGATGGTATAATACATCTTCACACTGCTTTATATAGTGAAACTTTAATTTAAACTTTGTAACATTTTCTTTTGAGGCAATTGTTAAAGTTTATGTTAATTTAAAACTGTTGTGTTAAATGTGTTGATTTTGCTAGTTTAAAGGTGTCATGTGTTCCTGCCTGCAAAGAATTAAATTATATTTTGATTTTCATTTGAAAATCTGGTCAATTTTCATTCAGGTAAACTGAAACTGGCTGCAGAAAAGTAGTGAGTTAAAGTAAACTCTGATGCTGCTGCTGTTTTGCTTTCACAGCTGTTTTGATACTTTTGCTTTTTGTTTTCTTTTTCTTCTTTTGAACTGCGCTTTGGCCACTTTTGGAGGATTTGTCTGTTGCTTTAGTGCAAATACAGCTTATCTTATTTTTTTTTCCTCCACTCTGTGCTGTGGCTAATGGAGTGGCTTTCATTGTTCTTTCCTTTTGCATTTTGATCATTTTTATTTTGAGTTTCAATGATCTGCTCGTTTCTTTTTGTTATTATTGATTGTGAATTTATTTGTTTGTTTTGCTGGCATAAGTTATTGACATTGGCCAGTTTGTTTATTTTTTATTATTTTGTGTTTGAGGTAATGTTTTTTTTTTGTTTGTTTGTTTTTTTTGTTTTTTTACTGTGATTAATGTGCATGTGTGTGTGTGTGTGTGTGTGTGTGTGTGTGTGTGTGTGTGTGTGTGTGTGTGTGTGTATGGTGTTTTTTTTAATTATTTTATTATTTACTGTGATTAATATGTGTGTATGTTTGGGGTTTTTTTAGGAGCTGATGGGCCCCAGGTTACTGTGTGGGAGTTTCCTCACTGAGTGTTCTATCCTTACTGCTGCACCAACTCTCTCATGATGTGAGTGTGGTTGTGTGGAATGCAGTGGTGTTCGGGCACCCAAAATGTCACAGCTAGCCTACCCGGCTTCTGGTAAGCTTCAGATGTGTGTTGTCATTGTTTCTTGGTTGTTTTTGTTTTGGTTGGTGGATAAGCCAGTAGTGATAGACCAAGTTTATTGAATGATTTATAATTTATTATTTTATTTTTTATTTTCAATAAAGGAATTATTTTTGTATGAGTTCCCATGTTTTACTATGCCAATCTTTGTTAACTTACCTGTGTCCTTGTTTTCCCTGGGGTATTTTCCCAGGGTGGCCTAGTCTGTAAAATTAGAGTAAATTCCATTATATGGGTTTCTCTCCACTTCTAGTATGCCACACCTCTCTGGATTTTTCTCCCACTAGAACACTGATGGTAACAGCAGCTCTCAACTGATCTCACTGAAAATCAATGACTGATGGTCATTTTCAATAATACCTATTACAAAATGTTTATGCATCTAGCAAAACAGTGCTCACTTCTTAATAGAAGCAAAGGGACCATTGGAAACATGAAAAAATAAAATGCAAATCTTCAAGATACTATGGTTCTGAAGTTTTGAAAGTTGGTAAAAATAGAACCATGTCAGTGTTTTTACTGTAATTTGTTTCTGGCTCATTATGACTAGTAGCAATGATGGACTACACAGATGCAATTTATATACAAATATTTCATACAGATTTTTATGCAGTAAATGAATCACAGCTCTGTAGCATTTCAATGAATATAACAGCATGTATTAATAATACTTTGTGAAGTAAATTGAAAATATATATATAAACATTTATTTTATAAATAAATTCATTTTGCCATAACATCCAGGGCTCAAGTCCTATAAGTACACCTCTACTCATAGCATCACAAACTTTAGTATTCTGTTCTTCTGTAGTGTTCAAATACTGGTATTTTTGTCCAGTAAGGCTAACTTAACTGTTAATTTTAAAAGGTCTAAAAATTCTTAGTTTGATGATTTCCCTTGACTCTCTCAGGGATTATCCTTCAAGAAGTGTTGTAGAACATGATGAAAGGATGCTATGAGATGGACACCTTTCCTATCAGCTCAAAAAGTGAACAGGCTTTTTTTTTTTTTTTTTTTTTTTTACACTTCACCTGAGATTTCATACAAGACAGAAATATATCTCATGTTTTCATGTCTTTGTAGAGTACTCAAGGTATGATGGACTTTCTAAGACTGCATTCTATGTCCTTTGATACAAGCTTTTATCTTTATATGACTTAAAAATTTTATAGCTTAGCTTTGATCCACATTTCCTTGGCTTGGCAAGGGTTGGACGTTGCTATTTTGAGCAACATAAATCCTTCACTGCTCTCTTGTCCCTCCCTGCTATCTGCCCTCTTCCTTATTATTGGATTTCACAGTGACTTATGACTTTTATTTTAAAATACAGTGTAAATATTATCCTAATTTGCTCTTGTGTTTGTTATGAAAATGCATTCATGTTTAGCTGGCAGCTCTTACCTTTATTCTTGTTTGTGTGTGTGTGTGTGTGTGTGTGTGTGTGTGTGTGTGTGTGTGTGTGTGTGTGTGTGTGTGTGTGTGTGTGTGTGTGTGTATATATTCTACATTTAGGCCCTAGTTTACTAAACATACTAAAGCAGGACTCAAAAACATGATCTGATCACAAAGCAAACACTGCACTGCTGCACCACCTAGGAACTTGTTAATTCATACTAAAAGAACAACAAAAAATTCTCTCTTGATATTTTATTGAATCATTAATTTTTTCAAGTGATGGCTGAACAGCTGCACAGTTCAGTAAAGTTAAAATGATATTTGAGTAAAATGAAATTGAAATATCTTCTCCAAATACTATTTCAAATGCGGCATAAAAATCTGAACATAATGATACACTGGATTATTACTTGGTCACATAAAAATCTAATGAATAATTTAATATGGACTTTAAATAAGTAGACCTGAGTATTCAACATACTCAAATACCTTTTATACCCGTATTACTTCATCTAAAAATAAATCGTATAGTTTATTAATGTACGTTTATTTATGTATATTTACAAATGGTAGCATATAAAAAGCATACTATTGTAATTCTCTCCAAATATCCTTAGAGATCATAGCATATAAAAAAGAAACTGTTCATCTCTCTTGTAGTAAATTGTTATATGTTTATATTTTAATGAATTTGACAAATTATCATATTGGCAGATCTGAGAACAATGTGTGACTGTTTAGATGTCTACTGAACTCCGAGGACTGAGATTACTGAGGTGTTTTGTTTCAGGAAGAAAAATAGATTTAAGCCATCATCTCCATATTCATTCTGTTTCATCTCATTGCTGTCTTGGAGAAACTATAATAAGGCGATCTATTTAAAAAATATATTTTTCCCTTATGTGTTAGCAAAATAATAAAAATAATCACAGACGCACATCTATTACCAAATGCATTTAAAGAGCGTTTAAAAAAAAATATTCACATAACTCCTTATTAACCTAAATTCACTCTTGTTTGCACAGTTGTATTCATTTATTTTAACCTCTTACTGCCTTTAGTAGGTGCTGGCTCAAATTTAGCCTATTACCTGAAGACACTTAACATAGAAACAGATACTCACATATTCAATTGGAGCAAGAAAAATAAGACACCAGCCGTGAGAGAGAAGAAGCAAGGGTCCAGGTTTATTCGTTCCGATCCACCACACGAGATCCCCACAGTTTGAGACATCCCAAAATGCGATCTCCAAAACCAGAGCTGAAGCTCTTCTATTTATACGGTTTTCTTAGGGTCAGGATGACCCAGACACCAATATGTTTAGAGTTAGCTGTCCCAGAACACCATTACGTATGTTAACCCTTATCTTGCAGGTGCAGCTTGGCTCCAAAATATATTTTGTTTTGTTCCACTCTTTAACAATTACCTGACCTTGTCTGTGTCACTGTGACTGGATTTTCGTCGAGAACAGACACTTTCAAACACACCATCTCAACATTATGAGTAAATTTTATGTTTGTTCTACATTTCTTTTTTGTTTATAGTGCTTGCATGTACATTACCCTATAAGAGTTTTTCATGAAACAGAATATGAAACAGAATATGAAACAGATTAATTTCTGTTTTCTGCATACACACCAGGCCTCTGTGTGTGTGTGTGTGTGTGTGTGTGCGTGTGTGTGTGTGTGTGTGTGTGTGTGTGTGTGTGTGTGTCTTAGGTGAACATCTGTTCATACAGTCCACCAGCCCAGTGAATTCTCAATAAGATTACATATTACTCATACTAGGTCTCCCTTGTGTTTATTTCATGTGTATTTTATATACAACATAGGGTTTATACTTAAGTATCATGTTCAGTTCCCTCTTCTGGGAGTTTTTTGAGAAGAATCAGCACATGAAAAAGAACTCATTTACATATTGTTTTCACATCAACTTAATACGGGACGCAATCGACACAATTATTCTTTGTTTAACACCTGCAACATGCCAGATGTTTTTATTGTACAACTGATTGTATTACACACATAAATTAGAACACATTATTTTAGACTGTACTAAATCAGAGGCTTTAAGATTCCCATTTTGGCTTTGTTACCCTGTTTCTGTATTGTGACTATGGATTTAAATTATATGAAGTTACAGTATCTCTCAAAAGTGAGTACACCTCTCACATTTTTGTAAATATTTGACTATATCTTTTCATGTGCCAACACTGAAGAAATGACACTTTGCTACAATGTAAATTAGTGAGTGTACAGCTTGTATAACAGTGTAAATTAGCTGTCCCCTCAAAATAACTCAACACACAGCCATTAATGTCTAAACCGCTGGCAACAAAAGTGAGTACACCCCTAAGTGAAAATGTCCAAATTGCGCCCAAAATGTCAATATTTTGTATGGCCACCAGAGAGAAATAGTTGGTATATATTGTAACCGTAGTTTTGACAGGTATAGGTCAAAGGTCAAAAAGATACACATTCTAACTCTATATCTAGATCAAAGGTCATGATCATAAAAATATTAATAGTTATGTTAAATCTGGATCACATCCATTCGTTACCATACATGGTGCGGCCATGTGTGTTTTTCCGCCCCACACACGTTGCACACATGGTCCTTCTTTTCACATAGAATATGAAACTCTCTGTGGTAGGTCATAAAAATATATATAGTTATGTTAAATCTGGTTCACATCCAAATCGTGACCATACCTGGTACGGCCATGTCCCCCCCCCCCCCCCCCCCCCCCCACCCCACACACACACACACACACACACACAAGTTGCACACTCATGTTTTTTCTAACACTCTGTGGTAGGTCATAAAAATATATATAGTTATGTTAAATCTGGTTCACATCCAAATCGTGACCATACCTGGTACAGCCATGTGTCCCCCCCCCACCCCCACCCCACCCCACACACACACAAGTTGCACACTCATGTTTTTTCTCTTCACATAGAATATGAAGCTCTCTGTGGTAGGTCATAAAAATATATATAGTTATGTTAAATCTGGTTCCCATCTATTCCTGACACAAACGTTACTAGTTATGTTAAGTCGGGTTCCCATCCATTCCTGACACAAATGTTACTATACATGGTACGGCCATGTGTATTACACATCCAAACAAAAATATGACGCACACAAACGCACTTTATTTTCACATTATTTAAAAGGAATTTAAGTGTTATGTACTAAATTACCATAATTATGAACACAAGTTGTTAAGTTGGCAATCATTTTTAAAATTACGTTTCTCCATTTAGATTGTCTGCAGTAGAATGCAGTCTTTTAAAACAGGAAAAATGACTGCCTTTAAGTTTTATAACAATAGTAAGTAAAATCCAGCGTGATTTACATTACAAATCTCATACGTAACATCTCTGCAGGATTTATAGACGTTAAAGCACTGAATGAAATGAGCAATATAGACAAAAAATAAACACTCTGTGTCTACTACTTTTATCTCTCATAGAACTATCCACAGTCCAAAGGCTGTGGAGCTCGAAGGCTACGTGTGCGAATGACAAAAGATTTTTAAAAATAAAATAAAAAATGTATCAATACATGAAATTAGATTACACAATGTAGTTGAGGTTTACATGAATAAGCAGAAATGTAATCATGCTAATCTTTCCTATAGCACAAATGAAAAGCCCTCTCTAGATGAACAGATTTGTCAAATGAAACTTTTTCCTTCTTTTCCACTGCTACGGTAAACTAAAGAGTAGATATTCAAATGGCACTGCTAAATATGACTAGCATTAGCTACGTGTACTAGTGCAAAATAGTCCATCAAATGTATTAGCAGGTGTAGCCTATACACGAGTCCACTATTGGTCATATCACAATTGAGAACATGCCCCCAAATTCATTGCTTTAGTAGAATTTAATGGTAAGTGAAATGATATTCAAATTGGAATGTCCTTAGTATTTGTTCAGTCTACAGGTCCTCTAACACTCTGTTAAATGAATAAATGTAAATGTACTACAACGTAAATTTTGTTTTAAATCAATTAACGCAGAAATTACACACAATATTAAGTTGATGTAATTATCAACATTATTATGTCAACACAACTCATCAAAATAATGTGTACAACTTTAAATATTTAATTAATTCAATAAATTAGAATTTTTATCTTGCAACCACACATTAAATTTAGATTGTGGGGGTTTGTTTTGTATAGCTCCGCTGTTAGAAAATACATGATGGTTGAATGTGAACATAAATGAGCAGAATGTAAGCTTGTGAAATAAATTAAACTTTATTGATTGCACTTTTTGAGAAAATGGCATGACTTTGAATAAAACTTTACTGAAATAAATACTCTAAAACATTGATATACCCGAAGAAATGTAAAAAAGAAAAAAAAAAAAAAAAAAAAACCTTTTTACATACCTTCTAAATAGGTCCCTTTAGGAGGTAAACGTTTTAAAGACGGTGTTTTATAAGAAACACGCGTATTACATGCCTTCTAAACCTAACCCTTTAGGATGTAAAGTGCTGCTTAAAAGAATCGAGAGTTTTGTTTAAACTAGAAGACACATTTTCCGGGGAATGTCTTGTAGGCCTATACACAGTGTCCTACACATCTGAAGTGTGTGTGTATGTGGGTGTGGGGGGTGTGCGTGCGTGTGTGTGGGTGTGTTAGAGAGAGAGAGAGAGAGAGAGAGAGAGAGAGAGAGAGAGAGAGTCATGTGTTTCCTGGGGGTTTGCTGACCAGACTGCTTACAGTGTGTTTATGTTAATGAATTAAGGTACGAGTCGTGTGTTTTAGGGTTTAACGATCCCTACCAATGTGTACATTTGTGGTTTAAGTGAATCTTTGTTTCTGAAATTACTTCTGTGGTAATTATCAGTTTGTGTAACTAATCTATCAGAAAATACTAGACCTGGTGACTGAATGTGGTAGATGTATTAGAATTTTGGACATGTTATGCATGTGTAGCTCCCTATGTGTATGATCTATGTGTAATCCTTCTGTCAAGAAATGAGCAGACTGAGGTTTGTGAAATAATTGAACTATTTATTGGCTACGTTGTTGAGAAAAACACTGTGATGTGTAAAACATTTCTACAGTCCTTCAAGGCTGTATGATGTCGTTGTTCTCTTTTACTGAAAGAAAGGTCAAAACCATCGGTGTTATTCGTTGTGGAGACTGAAGTGACAATATGTCTGAAGAAAATGAAAATATGTATTACATGTCCTACCTTCTAACCAGGTTATATTTAGGGTGAAAAAACCTTTTTTTTTTTTAAAGACGGTGTTTTAAAAGAGTCGTGTATTTTGTTTAAACTATAAACAAGATTTCAGAAAATGGTTCGCCAACGAGGATACTTACACAGAACTGTCGCTAAATACATAAGCTTTTGTCTATGCTTTGACATCCCATGTCCCAGCAGTACATTTATGACCTCTGATGACCATGTGGGTGTGCGGGGGTGGGTATGAGAGAGAGAGAGAGAGAGACACAGGTGTTCTTTCGGGGGTTTTGCTGACCAGAATTCTTACAAATGTGTTTGTTAACGAATTAAAGGGAGTCGTGTGTCTCAGTGTTAAAATAGTGGTTAAGACGTCGTAGTTAAAACACAGAAGAAACTCTGCAACAATCTGTTACAATGTCTGCTCCGAGAAATCCTAATACCCTTAGAAGATTGCTGTGTATTCACCAACAAGAGGACCTGTTGAAATGAGAGAGGACCTGACTTTTGTTCCAAATTTTTTTTAAAAAAAAACCAAGAGATTAGTTTGACAATTTATTAATGAAGGTAATGTAAAGACGTTGTTGTTTAACCCTGAGCAGAGTGTCAACAGCTCCAAAGATCCTGTCTTAAGTCCGAGGGTTTAGTTAGGCAGTAGAAAAACATTTAAAGATGATGTTTTAAAAGAAACAAGTGTTTCATCCTTAATGGTAAAAAAGAAAAATGGTTGTACTCCAATATGAAATAAAACGGCGGAGACACACTGAGTACATTTCTGTTCCACAGTCTATAAGGATCCCCAAACTTCATGTAGTGTGGAAAAATATATACACCCTCCGTGACTACGTTACTTAAGGTTTAAACATTATTATTTTTTGATGGCAGCAAGACAAAACGGTTGTGCATTTGGTATGTGGTGATTTTAGAATTAGGCCCCAAATGTCAAATATGTTTGTGTATGGCTTCGTCAGGCAAAGATCACGATGGTATGGAAAGTGTATACAAGAGTAATTGGGGTGATCTAATGCTTAGGACTTGTACAGTACTTCAGCTCGGGAACGTCCCACCATGCCGTTCAGAGAGGCGTTATCTAAGGTACACGTATATATGATATAGATCAGATCACCAGTCTGTCTTTACCCACTCCTGTTCTGGGGGTTCGGGGGAGGGGGGGATTACAGTTCAGGCATATTTCCAACAGAACAGAATATTAGACATTTAGTGTAAACTAGTGTAAAAAAAAAATAAATAAATAAATAAAAAAATCTCTGAAATATTTCAGTGAAAATAGTGGTCCATATTTAATGCATTATACTAGAAATGATAGTACAGTCTTTGTTGATCAGTTACCAACTCATACTTTATAATAATTTGTTTAGGAGCATCTGAATCTGGCAAATAACTTTTATTGCATTTAGGCATACAATAAAAGCTAATAAAAAATGAGGAAGAAATGACTTGTGCACTACTGCTGCGGATATTAAGTCAAACCATTTTGTTCAAACTTCAGCATGACCCATAGAGAAGCAGAAACTTATGGCACCTTATGAATACCATGTGAAGGATTACGTTGACTCGTCCCTTACAGTTACAAAGACATGTCCTTGTGCAGGATCACCTTCGCACCAGCATCGGACCCCTCTTCTCCCATTTCAACGTATAAGAAAAGGCAAAAAGTAATATGAGATGTATAAGAATATATTTATAAAATATAACACATTATGAGGAAGAAACATAAAATATTATTTAACAAGGTCTGCCATTCAGCCCTCTTAACTGTAAGAGCATCATCAGTATTGTACGGCAGTTGGGGACAGTGGTTAGCTTTCAGATGTCAGATATAAAACAACTTTTTGAGTCACAGTGCCAAACTACTGGTATTATATTCGGATCCTTCTTTTTCAGCATGAAGGACCGGCATTTATTTAATAGACAGATGGTACAGCCATATACTTGGTCAGAGGATTTAGGAATTTCTTTGAGAAAGGTTCACTGTTTTCGTTCTTTTATCATAGCTTCAGTTTGTATACTTACTTTGGTTAGTGACTTAAACTGTTTTATTAGGTACTGACAGATTTCATTAACAGGGAACGATGATAGGTGAAGATTAAGTTGGTATGCGTGTACAAAATAAAACTGTCTATATGTATATTTGTCTGCTATGTATCTGTTTAAACACTGCTGTAATGGCGATATAAAGAGAGAGAGATACCCATTTACTAATTCATAGAACCCCTTTCCACCTTTTCAAGTTCGTTATACATTTTTCTTTTCAAGCATCGTGTTCAGACATTGCAAATCATCAGTCTGAAGGTTAAGGGTTACTTAGATTTTTGATTCTTCAGCATCAAAAAAAGTCTAAACATTAATCTTATTATTAAACTCAGAAACAATATAACTGTCTGGTTGTGATCATAATAAAAGGCAACGTGAAAGGTGACTTAATTCCCAATGAGATTTCTCTATGTTCTCTATGACCTTTCTACAGTATATGCCATTAAGTCCTAGTGTCCAGCCATCATTACAGCACGGGAGAGGAAATCTCGTTTATCAGATGTGCGATGTACGTCTAGACAATCTGATAACAAACTACACACACAACATTTATGTTGAGAAAATTCAGATTGATCTTTGTTCCCAAATAACATTGGATCAGATCCATAGTTTACAGCATCTGTCCCACACGTATTTAATCTGTATTACGAGTACTGAACAAGTTAAAGGAGGAGAAAATGTAGATTTACTGTTCATTGGAACTTTATTGTTTATTTAGATCTGTCTTGATTCATTTTCATATTCAAATAAAAAAAAAATACATAACGTAACATAACATAACGTATGAATGTAGGAACATGGATTTTCACCATGCGACTCTTTTCAGAAAATGGTCCTTCTCTGTTTCTTATGCACACAGAACCTACTTTTCTTTTTATAAAATCATACACCAATTTACTATTCCTGTATAGGGTTTGAGTAAATATAGATAAACTCATTAATGTACTGTAGCTCTCAGAGTTACTACACTACCCCAACTTGGTAATTCAGACCATAACCTCATCTCGTTAACAGTTCTTTCCTGCAGTTCAGTCTGTCCACAAGGAATAGGTACACACAGTAAGGATAGGGTTAGGCAATACATGTGCATCACTTTGTTTCAAAGGTGGTGGAGATAAAGACACGTTGTGGAAAGTAGTAATACAGATATCATAAGGAATGACCTGTTTGATCTGAGTGAATGAAAATCAGTAAACTAAAACACTTTATTAGTGGTTAATTAACACACCCTATTGCATCCTATAAGAGATTAATCACATTCATGGACAACAAACGCAATTCTACAACATGGATCTACGCAAAATTACATGAACACACAACTATCTGTGATAGCCATAGTCAGGAGCTGGTAAGGAACACTTACTAGCACAGTAATCTTAAGTATTTAAATAGATATGTTAAATAGACATGGTATTTAATAGATAATAGACTTTTTATGATGTGATAATAAAATGTATTTTTTTTTTTATTTGAATATGAAAATGAATGGGGGGGGGGGGTACGGGGACACATGGCCGTACCAGGTATGGTCACGATTTGGATGTGAACCAGATTTAACATAACTATATATATTTTTATGACCTACCACAGAGAGTTTCATATTCTATGTGAAAAGAAGGACCATGTGTGCAACGTGTGTGGGGCGGAAAAACACACATGGCCGCACCATGTATGGTAACGAATGGATGTGATCCAGATTTAACATAACTATTAATATTTTTATGATCATGACCTTTGATCTAGATATAGAGAGTTAGAATGTGTATCTTTTTGACCTTTGACCTATACCTGTCAAAACTACGTTTACAATATATACCAACTATTTCTCTCTGCCACCATTATTTTCCAGCACTGCCTTAACCCTCTTGGGCATGGAGTTTACCAAAGCTTCACAGGTTGCCACTGGAGTCCTCTTCCACACCTCCATGACGACATCACAGAGCTGGTGGATGTTAGAGACCTTGTGCTCCTCCACCTTTCGTTTGAGGATTCCCCACAGATGCTCAATAGGGTTTAAGTCTGGAGACATGCTTGGCCAGTCCATCACCTTCACCCTCAGCTTCTTTAACAAGGCAGTGGTTGTCTTGGAGGTGTGTTTGGGGTCGTTATCATGCTGGAATACTGCATATTGTTCATGCTCTGCTTCAGTATGTCACAGTACATGTTGGCATTCATGGTTCCCTCAATGAACTGTAGCTCCCCAGTGCCGGCAGCACTCATGCAGCCCCAGACCATGACACTCCCACCACCATGCTTGACTGTAGGCAAGACACACTTGTCTTTGTACTCCTCACATGGTTGCCACCACACACGCTTGACACCATCTGAACCAAATGATTTTATCTTGGTCTCATCAGACCACAGGACATGGTTCCAGTAATCCATGTCCTTAGTCTGCTTGTCTTCAGCAAACTGTTTGCGGGCTTTCTTGTGCATCATCTTTAGAAGAGGCTTCCTTCTGGGATGACAGCCATGCAGACCAATTTGATGCAGTGTGCGGCGTATGGTCTGAGCACTGACAGGCTGACCCCCCACCCCTTCAACCTCTGCAGCAATGCTGGCAGCACTCATGCGTCTATTTCCCAACGACAACCTCTGGATACAACTTTGGTTATATCTTTGGTCAACCATGGCGAGGCCTGTTCTGAGTGGAACCTGTCCTGTTAAACCGCTGTATGGTCTTGGCCACCATGCTGCAGTTCAGTGTCAGGGTCTTGGCGATCTTCTTATAGCCTAGGCCAACTTTATGTAGAGCCACAATTCTTTCTTACAGATCATCAGAGAGTTATTTGCCATGAGGTGCCATGTTGAACTTCCAGTGACCAGTATGAGGGAGTGTGAGAGCAATGACACCAAATTTAACACACCTGCTCCCCATTCACACCTGAGACCTTGTAACACTAACAAGTCACATGACACCAGGAAGGGAAAATGGCTAATTGGGCCCAAATTGGACATTTTCATTTAGGGGTGTACTCACTTTTGTTGCCAGCGGTTTAGACATTAATGGCTGTGTGTTGAGTTATTTTGAGGGGACAGCAAATTTACACTGTTACATAAGCTGTACACTCACTACTTTACATTGTAGCAAAGTGTCATTTCTTCAGTGTTGTCACATGAAAAGATATAATCAAATATTTACAAAAATGTGAGGGGTGTACTCACTTTTGAGAGATACTGTATATTATTGTCTGTAGTGATAAATCTTACAAGGTTATCTCATTCAGAGAGAGACAATGAAACAGTTGCTAGATAAGTAGTCTGCTAACTAGCTCCTGGGCACTTGACAATACACTTATAAAAGACTGATATAAGGAAGGTGTACAGCACTGTGTATGCATAACTAAATTTACCATTCCAATTTTAATTTAACATTACTAATTTTGCTTGTTTTTGCTTTTATTTTTTAGATTAAACCACACAAAACATATGGTAAACACAAGCTCTCTCTCCAAGATCTGTGCATCTGGCAAACTGCTACAAGATACAAATGGTCTTCTTTAAGATGGTGCAGGTATTAAGTGATGGTGTGTATCATTAATAAACCAATGACACCATTGAAAGCCATATTTATGAAAAGGATTTTAATTGAAGAGTTGTACAAAGTCAATCAAACATGTCAAGCATATTTTTATACAACCCCAATTTTTAAACAGTTGGGACAGTATGGAAAATGCAAAAAAAAAAAAAAAAAAAGCCTTTGAAAATTCAATTCACCCTGTACTAAACTGAAAACACATTATTAACATATTATTTGATGTTTTACTTTGTGAATTTAATTTATTTTTGAAAATATACACTCATTTCAAATCTGATGACTGCAACACACTCCAAAAAAAAGTTGGGACAGTAGACTGTTTATCACTGTGTTCCATCACCTATTCTTTTAATAACAGTTTGGGCACTGAAGACATCAGTTGGTTAAGTTTAGCAAGTGGAATTTTCCCCCATTCATCCATTATGCATTTCTTCAGCTGTGCAACTGTACGGGGCCTTCGTTGCCTTACAGTATTTTGTGCTTCATATTGCACCACACATTCTCAATCGGAGACAGATCAGGACCGCAGGAAGGACATGCTAGCACCCACACTCTCTGCTTATGCAACCATGCGCTTGTAATCTGGGCAGAATTTGGTTTGGCATTGTCCTGCTCTGGATCGCAGCATATGTTGCTCCAAAATGTGTACATATATTTCTGCATTAATGGTGCCCTCACAGATCCTTTTCCTCTTTGGCCCGGAAAACATGACGGCTATTTTTTCCAAAAACTCTCCATCTCAGATGAGACCATGCCCAGAGAAGTCAGCGGAGCTTCTGGACAGTGTTGATGTATGGCTTCTGCTTAGTATAGCACATTCTTGCATCTGTGGATGCAGTGTCGAATGGTGTTATCTGATAAAAGTTTACCGAAGTATTCCCAAGCCCATGTCAGGATATGCACAGACTCATGACTGTTTTTAAGACAGCGACCAGAGTTGGTCACTGCCATTTTAATTTTATGTAATTTTATTACAGTTACTGATGTCAATAAAATTACATTACTTGCATAACTGAACATCAGGAAAGGAAGACAGCCTATAATTTTATATCTTCAGTGAACAGAGGTGAGTCCAGACAGGGTTTACAGGAAAATATGTGGAAATACTCATGTCTTATTGGCTGACAGCTCTAAATTCTGCTAAACACTAGCTCACACAATCAGTGTGAGGAAAAATGGATATATGCCGATTTTTTTTTTAAACCAGTAAAGGGATTGAAACTAAAACACTAACATCCTCTGATGCTGAGCAGGAAAACAAGGTGTGCAAATGTCTATATGTCACACATCGTAGCAGAGATACGAAGCAGAGATAAGGCGGATGCAAGTGCAGGATAACAGTTGTTTATTTAAAGAGACAGGCAGGCAGACAAATCCAAAACGTGATCCAAAACGTAATTCATAAACAGGCAAGAGGTCAGGCGATTGGCAAACAGGTATACACGGGGCTAGGCAGGAATCTAGGTCGATAACCAAAACAAGAAACAAACTATGACGATGAACTGGAAGCGGATATCCAGCGCGAACTGACTATGACTATGACTACGACTATGACACGAACTACACTAACGCTAAACATTGACTTCTTATTACTTACTACTTAATCTTCCGCGTTGTGTGCTGGGAAGCGCGCGGTATATATGCGGACATGATTACCCTCGCAACTGCTAACAGCTGAGGGTAATCCGGACACACGTGACTTCCCAGCCAATGACGGAACAGGGAGGAGACATGACAAACATAAACAAAACACACGTGTCCCAATGTCACTACGGTCAACAGCGGAAAAGCAGGTGCTCGCGCATTCGTGCTTAGAGCACGCTGCTTCAAGGGGGAATCGTGACAGAACCCCCCCCAAAGGCACTCCTCCCGGAGTGCCATGAGTCATCCCATTTCATTGGCCCCCTGGGCTGAATGTCCCGAGCAGAGCCAGGAAACTGCACGGTGTTCTTGGCGGCGTAGGGAAGCAGAGCGACGACCTCAGCTGAACAGGGAGGCTGAGCGACGACCTCAGCTGGACAGGGAGGCTGAGCAACGACCTCAGCTGGGCATGAGGGCAGAGCGACGACCTCAGCTGGGCATGGGCGACACCCTCATCGGAGCAGGGAAACAGAGCACTGTACTTGGCGGAGCAGGGAAGCAGGGCGACATCCTCGTCGGAGCAGGAAGGCAGAGTGACATCCTCGGCGGAGCAGGAAGGCAGATCGACGTCCTCGGCGGAGCAGGGAAACAGAGTGCTGTACTCAGCAGAGCAGGGAAGCAGGGCGACGTCCTCGTCGGAGCAGGAAGGCAGAGTGACATCCTCAGCGGAGCAGGAAGGCAGATCGACGTCCTCGGTGGAGCAGGGAAACAGAGCGCTGTACTCGGCGGAGCAGGGAAGCAGGGCGACGTCCTCGTCGGCGCCTGAAAGCGGAGCGACATCCGCAGCTGAACTGGAAGGCAGAGCGAAGTCCCCTGTAAGGCCAGGGAGAGGAGCGTGGGTCTCCGTGCAGCCAGGGAGAGGAGCGTGGGTCTCGAAGCAGAAGAGGGGAATGCTATCTGCCATGGAGCAGGAAGGCTGAGCGACATACACAGCTGAGCAGGGAGGCTGAGCGACGTCCACAGCTGAACAGGGAGGCTGAGCGACGTCCACAGCTGAGCAGGGAGGCTGAGCGACGTCCACAGCTGAACAGGGAGACTGAGGCTCTGAGGTCACTAGGTGAACCTTGGGCATGGGCGCAGCTTGGCTGGGCGTGTCAGCAGAGCGAAGGACCTCAGCTGGGCATGAGGGCAGAGCGACGACCTCAGCTGGGCATGAGGGCAGAGCGACGACCTCAGCTGGGCATGAGGGCAGAGCGACGTCCTCGGTGGAGCAGGGAAACAGAGCACTGTGCTCAGTGGAGCAGGGAAACAGAGCACTGTACTCAGCAGAGCAGGGAAGCAGGGCGACACCCTCATCGGAGCATGAAGGCAGAGCAACACCCTCGTCGGAGCAGGGAAACAGAGCACTGTACTTGGCGGAGCAGGGAAGCAGGGCGACATCCTCGTCGGAGCAGGAAGGCAGAGTGACATCCTCGGCGGAGCAGGAAGGCAGATCGACGTCCTTGGCGGAGCAGGGAAACAGAGCACTGTACTTGGCGGAGCAGGGAAGCAGGGCGACGTCCTCGTCGGAGCAGGAAGGCAGAGTGACATCTTCGGCGGAGCAGGAAGGCAGATCGACGTCCTCGGCGGAGCAGGGAAGCAGGGCGACGTCCTCGTCGGCGCCTGAAAGCGGAGCGACATCCCCAGCTGAACTGGAAGGCAGAGCGAAGTCCCCTGTAAGGCCAGGGAGAGGAGCGTGGGTCTCCGTGCAGCCAGGGAGAGGAGCGTGGGTCTCCTCGAAGCAGAAGAGGGGAACGCTATCTGCCATGGAGCAGGAAGGCTGAGCGACATACACAGCTGAGCAGGGAGGCTGAGCGACGTCCACAGCTGAACAGGGAGGCTGAGCGACGTCCACAGCTGAACAGGGAGACTGAGGCTCTGAGGTCACTAGGTGAACCTTGGGCATGGGCGGAGCTTGGCTGGGCGTGTCGGCAGACTGGGGCGCGGGCGGAGCTTGGCTGGGCGTGTCGGCAGACTGGGGCGCGGGCGGAGATTGGCTGGGCGTGTCGGCAGACTGGGGCGCGGGCGGAGCTTGGCTGGGCGTGTCGGCAGACTGGGGCGCGGGCGGAGCTTGGCTGGGCGTGTCGGCAGACTGGGGCGCGGGCGGAGCTTGGCTGGGCGTGTCGGCAGACTGTGGCGCGGGCGGAGCTTGGCTGTGCGTGTCGGCAGACTGGGGCGCGGGCGGAGCTTGGCTGTGCGTGTCGGCAGACTGTGGCGCGAGCGGAGCTTGGCTGTGCGTGTCGGCAGACTGTGGCGCGAGCGGAACTTGGCTGTGCGTGTCGGCAGACTGTGGCGCGAGCGGAACTTGGCTGGGCCTGTCGGCAGACCGGCGCGTGAGCGGAACTTGGCTGGGCCTGTCGGCAGACCGGCGCGTGAGTGGAACTTGGCTGTGCGTGTCAGTGGGCTGAACTTGGGTGACCGGGTCGGTAGACTTGGGCGTGAGCAGCATTTGGTCATTAGGCTGAGATATTAGCAGAGCTTGGGAAACTGGATCAGCAGGCTTGAATGTGAGCTCAGGGACGTGAAGCTTGGCTTGGGCGTCAGAGCCTGGAGGCTTGGCTTGGGCGTCAGAGCCTGGAGGCTTGGCTTGGGCGTCAGAGCCTGGAGGCTTGGCTTGGACATAAGAGCCTGGAGGTTTGGCTTGGACCTCAGGGAGGTGAGACTTGACTTGGACTTGGATCTCAGGGACTGGAGGCTTGACTTGGATCTCAGGGACTTGAGGCTTGACTTGGATCTCAGGGGCTTGAGGCTTGACTTGGATCTCAGGGGCTTGAGGCTTGACTTGGATCTCAGGGGCTTGAGGCTTGACTTGGACATCAGGGACTTGAGGCTTGACTTGGATCTCAGGGACTGGAGGCTTGACGTGGATCTCAGGGACTGGAGGCTTGGCTTGGAGCTCAGGGACTGGAGGCTTGGCTTGGAGCTCAGGGACTGGAGGCTTGGCTTGGATCTCAGGGACTGGAGGCTGGACCTGGAGCTCAGGGACTGGCGGCTGGACCTGGAGCTCAGGGGCTGGCGGCTGCACCTGGAGCTCAGGGGCTGGCGGCTGCACCTGGAGCTCAGGGGCTGGCGGCTGGACCTGGAGCTCAGGGGCTGGTGGCTGGACCTGGAGCTCAGGGACGTGAGACTTGACTTGGATCTCAGGGACGTGAGACTTGACTTGGATCTCAGGGACGTGAGACTTGACTTGGATCTCAGGGACGAGAGACTTGACTTGGATCTCAGGGACGTGAGACTTGACTTGGATCTCATGGACGTGAGACTTGACTTGGACTTGGACCTTTTGTTGGAGCTCGGCGGGTGAGCCCACCTCCTGGGGCTCCGGTTCGAGCTCTGAGGTCACCCTGTCGGTCCTGGGCTGGGTCTCTGCACGGGCTCTCCGGTGGAGTTTCTTATGCTCCCGCCAGCTGCTCTTGAAGCATTCCTGAGAGCAGAAGAAAGCTTCCTGGAGGCCCAGCTTCCTGCAAGTGGGACATTGAAGCTGAGTCTCTCTTCCGCAGCCCTCGGTCATACATCTCGGGGATTTCGCCCCCGTGTTGGCCGGAAACTGAAGTGGATCGCTGGTTGCTGCCCTGTCCATCTCCTCATAATAGAGGTTGAATGGTGGGTCCACCTGGGGCTGTCCATTGACTCTCCACCCCAGTAAATCAAGACCACGAAGTTGTCCAGGCTGTGAAAACTCCTCCATAAACAGCTCTGTAAACTGAGTGACATCATGGAGGGCTGGCGACCCAGCACTCTACCGCTGCTCCGCCCAGTCACGGGCCGGGCCGCAAAACCTGGACACCAGGAACCCGATCCACTCTCTCTTAGTAGGCTTGGGACCCGCCAAGCTGCAGAAATACTCCTGGCAGCTGAAGAGAAACTCCAGCGGGTAGCTCCCCAATCCCGCTGTCTCTGGCGGCAATTCAATGGCGTACCTTTGGGGAAATTGCACGGATGAAAAATGCAGCCAGTAATCTGAGCGTTCCCCGATGCGGTATTGTCCTACGATTTTCCTAGTTGCTGTGGCGTGCCTTCTCTCTAGTCCTCCTGCTGCATCCATGTTAAGGCTTAAGATTCTGTCACACATCGTAGCAGAGATACGAAGCAGAGATAAGGCGGATGCAAGTGCAGGATAACAGTTGTTTATTTAAAGAGACAGGCAGGCAGACAAATCCAAAATGTGATCCAAAACGTAATTCATAAACAGGCAAGAGGTCAAGCAATTGGCAAACAGGTATACACGGGGCTAGGCAGGAATCTAGGTCGATAACCAAAACAAAGAAACAAACTATGACAATGAACTGGAAGCGGATATCCAGCGCGAACTGACTATGACTATGACTATGACACGAACTACACTAACGCTAAACATTTACTTCTTATTACTTACTACTTAATCTTCCGCGTTGTGTGCTGGGAAGCACGCGGTATATATGCGGACATGATTACCCTCGCAACTGCTAACAGCTGAGGGTAATCCGGACACACGTGACTTCCCAGCCAATGACGGAACAGGGAGGAGACATGACAAACATAAACAAAACACACGTGTCCCAATGTCACTATGGTCAACAGCGGAAAAGCAGGTGCTCGCGCATTCGTGCTTAGAGCACGCTGTTTCAAGGGGGAGTCGTGACACTATATGAGTTCCAGTTTACGTGAACATGATATGAGCAAAATATATCATGTACTTTGCATGGCTCTGTAGCAGCTAAACTCATAATGATAGCTTAGTTGTGCCTTCCTTTGGCTAGCGACACAAACTAGCCTAGTTACAAAAGTTTTAAATTTTATTGGTCTGGTAGTTCTACAAACAGTGACAACACCCGAGGCAAGTTTTATGATAAATCCAACTTTTTCTGATCATGTCATACATTGATGTGTGCTAAAATTATTTATAAGAACTATGAGTTTTACTTTGTAGTGTATTTCTGTAGGTTTGAGAGGTTTTGAAAGTAATGTGGAAGTAAAGTAATTAGTAATCTGATTACTTTTTACATGCAGTAATCACTAATGTAATCAAATTACAATTTTAAAGTAGTAATTAGTCATCTGTAGTGGATTACTTTTTTGAGTTACTTACGTACAACTGTCTGAGGGATCAGAGATCACGTGCATTCAGAAGTGGTTTTCAGCCTTGCCCTTTATGCACCAAGATTTGACCAGATTCCTTGAATCTCTTAATTATATTGTGCACTGTAGAAGGTGAAATGCCCCAAATTCTACTGATTTGTCTTCGGGCAATGTTGTTCTCAAAGTGTTGGATTATTCGCTGATGCATCTGTTAGCAGATTGGTGAGCCTCAACCCATCCTTGCTCTTGAAGGACTAGGCCTTTTTTGGAGGCTCCTTATATACTATGATTAGACGATTGCCTGTTTCACATCACCTTCTTATTTCAACTTGTCACATCCCTATTAGTCCTAAATTGCCCCTTCAAAATAAATGTTTATCTTCCAAAAAACTATGTAGTTGATTAGTTAAAACGTCTGGGTTAAGCATGTAACCCTGTTCTCTGTGAAGGGAACGAGACGTTGGGCTTAGCATAACACTATGGGGAGCGCCTCTCACGTGACCGGCATCTGAAGCTTGTGAAAATCATGCCTATATATAGGCCTGCCTGTTCATGTGATGTGGCAATTAAGCACGTCACATGATATAAATATGGCACCTGTGAACCATCAGCCATCAGCCTCTATTATCTGAAGCGAAGACGCAATTCACAGGCCTGCCTTGGTATGATGAAGCTACGCAACGTCTTGTTCCCTTCTCAGGAAGCAGGGTTACATGCGTAACCCAGACATTCCCTTTCAAAGGGAACTCGACGTTGCGTTTTGCATAACAGTATGGGAAAGAGAATACCCACTCGGTCATACTGAGGGTACGGCCTGTTCAAAAAGACCCAAGCCCGAGGGTCACTGCAAGGCACTCGAGCTCGGGGTGGAATGAATATCCAGGCTGTAATAACGAATGAATGGGTGTGGCATAGGCCACCCTGCAGCAGCACAAACATCCTGTAAGGATATCCCTTTGGACAAAGCCTTCGAGGAATGGGATGGAATGAGCCCCTAGTGGAATGAGCCCCTATGCCGAGAGGCATAGCGAGACCACGTGCCTCATAAGCAATAGAGATTGCTTCCACTATCCAGTTAGAGATGTGCTGCTTTGACACAGCATCACCTCTACTTTCACAGCCAAAGCAGACAAACAGCTGCTCCGACTTACGCCACTGTGGACGTAAGTACAGAGAGCCCTTACTGGACACAGCAGGTGCATCCTCTCTTGTTCCGGCGTAAGGAACAGAGGAGGGCAGAAAGCCTGCAAAACCATAGGGTGGGCAACCGATGTAGGCACTTTAGGAATATAATCTGGCATAGGATACAGGAAGGCCTTGGCTAATCCAGGGGCAAAGTCAAGGCAGGAAGGGGCAACAGAAAGAGCTTGTTGATCTCCTATTCGCGTGAGAGATCTCAGGGCCAGCAGAAGAGCTACCTTTAGAGTCAGAAGCTTCTCAGAGGCTGACTCTAAGGGCTCAAACGAGGCCCCTGACAGACCTTCCAGCACCACAGAAAAGTCCCAGGAAGGTATGTGTGGCCTGCAGATGGGAATCAGCCACCTGACACCATGCATGAACCTCGAAGTTAGAGGATGTTGCCCCACAGAGGCTCCATCAACATGGGCATGGCTGACCGAAATGGCGGCCACGTAAACGCTGATTGTAGAAGGAGCCAACCCCGTTGAGAAACATCCTTGTAAGAACTCCAGGACTGAAGCTATTGCGCAGTTCACTGGGTCTAGCTAACGTTCCTCACACCACAAGACAAAAAGCTGCTACTTGAGTGCATACAATTTCCTTGTGTATGGTCCTCCAGCATTTAACATGGTCTCTACAACCTTAGTTGTGAGACCAAAATCTATGAGCTGGTGCCCATCAGGGGCCAGACCCACAGTTTCCATAGTTCTGGCCGAGGGTGATAAATCAACCCTTCGGCTTGAGACAGTAGATCCACACTAAGGGCTCAAATGGGGCACCTGAAAGACCTTCCAGGACCACAGGAAGGTATGCGTGGCCTGCAGATGGGCCTCAGCCACCTGACACCATGCATGAACCTCGAAGTTAGAGGATGTTGCCCCACAGAGGCTCCATCAACAGGGGTGCGGCTGGCCGAAATGGCAGCCACATAAACCCTGATTGTAGAAGGAGCCCACCCTGCTGAGAAACATTCTTGTAAGAACTCCAGGACTGTAGCTATTGCACAGTTCACTGGGTCTACAGTGGATCCCTGCAGATGGGAATCTCCCAAGGAGTGCCTTCTAGCAGTGATATTATCTCTGAGAACCATATTCGAGCTGGCCAATAAGATGCTACTAGCAGCAGACACAGACTGTCTTTGCGAACTCTCACTAGAGCTTGTGGGAGCAGAGCAATTGGGGGAAAGCTTATAAATGTGACCCCTCGGCCACAAGTGCACCATGGTGTCCAGCCCTAATTGTGCGGGATGGGTGAGGATTGTCTCCTCGGAGGCTAACACATGCAGTGCTGCTTGGCCAAACCTCCACCATATAGACCCCACCACTTGTGGATGGAGCCACCAATCCCTGGGCCTCAGTCCCTGCCTCAACAGGATGTCTGCCCCCATATTCCAGTTGCCCAGAATGTACATTGAACTCACTGCCAAAATGTTCGCTCTGCCCAGAGAAGAATTAGTTGCGCCTGCCTGAACAGGGGACGCACACATAATCCTCCCTGGCGGTCAATATATGAGACCATTGCTGTGTTGTCTGTAAACACATGGTGACCTCTCGATTGAGGAGGAAGGTATTTCAGTGCTAGAAATATGGCCCACATTTCTAGGCAATTTATATGCCGCTCCAGAAACCCTCCATCCAGAGATGAGGGCCGCTCCAGAAACCGCGAGCTGGACAGCTGTCTAAGACCATGCGCGAGCCCGTGAGGGAGGTGTCTGTCATTACTTTACTTGCTCTATGGAGACAACCCTGGAGTGTGACCCAAGGCTAGAAACCGGGGACACTCACGTAGGCATCGCGCGTGACACTGATTACTCTCAGAGGTTTCGTCCTTGGACGAAGCCCCCCAACTTCTCAGCCACCATTGGACAGTCTCCGGTGCAATAGGCCCAATGGTATGACGTTGGCTGCTCATAAGCTCCAATAGTCTCCCATAGAGACTGGAGGGGATGCCAAGATCCAGCTTTATCTTGCTCAATGTTGATAGGATTGACCCTATGCATGTTGGGGATAGAAACGCCCTCATCGTAATAGTATCCTTATAACCCCTAGAAAAGTTGTCCACTGCACTGGAGAAAGCATACTTTTCTGAGGTTTAACCTGAGCTCCAAGCTCTTCATGTGGGCGAGAACAACATCTTGATGTTGAACCGCCAGTTCCCTGGATCATGCTAGAATTAACCAGTCGTCCAGGTAGTTTAGTACACGAATGCCCTGGAATCACAGTGGAGCCAGAATGACATCCATGCACTTTGTGAACAGGCGAGGGGATAAAGCTAGCGGGTGTTGGCGGGCTGCCATACTCACCTTCTGTGTCTCTCTTGCACTAGTGCTGGCCCAGGCTCCACTCGTGGATGCCCGGGTGAACTCAACACAACAGGGAAGGAACTGGCCGAATGCCGCCATATGTCGAGCTCACTCAGCAGGTCTGCTTGGTAGGCCTGCAACACTGTCATTTTTTTGCAGTGACCCACAAGCAAGACTACTACTGCATAGGCCTTGCCCACCAATGCCACGGTGGCTTGGATGGCAAAACTGGCCCCCCTAATCACCTGCCGTCGATGGATAGAGGTAGCTCGCAAGCGCCTCCTCCACCTTCAGCATAGCTAAATAGCCATTCCCCATAATGGCCGAATAATCCAACATCGTGGGGTTATAAATACGGCTTATGCATGGTTTTCCCCCAGACGCCTGATATTTTGTCATGCACTTCTGGAAGAAAGGGGAGTTTTCTGCAGTGTGAGGGATTTACTTTCACTGGGGAGAAAAAAGCTCATCCAGCCTTATTAATCACTTCAAGCAGCTCTTTATATGCTGCTCTCAGTTTTTAGCACATCCTTCTGGCTCCTTGGAGTCAGAGAGAAATTATTGCTATTATATCATTTGTGTGTGTGTGTGTTTTCCTCTCTCGCTCTCTTCCCCTTTTGGCTTTCCATAGCGGAAAGAGGAGTTGTGACGCCAGCTCCAAAATCCAGCGGAGAGCCGGACCCAGAAGACAGAGAAATAGATAGAGCAGCGCTAGACACTTCACACTAAAAGTGTGCACTATTCCCCGTTATGAAGCGGGAGCAAGCATAACACACTTCCTGAACTCTCACGCATATTTTTCTCTCTGCTCATTCCTTTTTTTTTTTTTTTTGGCTATCCTCTTTTTTTAATGGGATAGAAAAGTCCAGAGATTTTGAGAAAAGATACAGAGGAAATGAAGCGTCTTTTTGTTTCTTTACACAAACAACCGACATGCAGTCTCGCTGAAGATAATAAGGCTTGCCACGTCACCTGATCAGGGCAGGTCTATAAATAGGCATGATTTTACATAAGCTTCAGATGCCGGTCGCGCGCTCCCATAGTGTTATGCCAAACGCAGTGTGGAGTTTCCTTTGAAAGGGAATATGATACAGTGGTTTTGAAATTGCACTGAGCATTATGGTGAATATGTAAAGCATATGTTGTAAATAATATATAAAAATATAAAGTACAGTGGGGGAATAAATATTGAAGACATCAACTTTTTTTTCAGTAAATATATTTCCAGTGATGCTATTCACATGGAATTTTCACCAGACTTTGGTATTAACTCAAGAAATCCACACATATAAAGAAATCCAAACATTAAAGTCCATAAATAAAGTTGTGTGTTATAAAGTGGAATGACAAGAAAAAAGCACTGAACACGCTAACTGAAATTTATTTAATACTTAGAGGAGAAGCCTTTGTTTGTAATGACAGCTTCAAGGCGCTTCCTGTATGAGGAAATTAATTGGCTACTTTATTCTGGTGAGATTTTGGTCCATTCTTCTAAACATACTGTCTTTAAATCTTGTTCAATTAGAATCAAGTCAGGTGATTGGCTGGGTTATTATAACACCTTGATTTTTTTTCCCTCTGAAACCGATTGAGAGTTTCCTTTGCTGTATGCATTGGAATGTTTTCCTGCTGGAAGGTCCAACCACGTCTCATCTTCATCATCCTGGTGGATGGCAGCAGATTCTTCTCAAGAATCTTCTGGTAAAGGGCTCCATTCATCATTCCTTCAATTACATGAAGTCTGCCAGTACCATGCGATGAAAAACAGCCGCACACCATGATGCTTCCACCTCCAAGATTCACTGTTGGTATAGTGTTTTAAAGATGATGTGCATTGCCATTTCTTCTCCAAACATGGTGTGTAGTATGACAACCAAAAAGTTAAATTTTGCTATCATCTGACCAGACTACACTCTCCCAGTCTTTCATTGGCTTGTCCAAATGAGTTCTAGCAAACTTTAAAAAAGCTTCGCAATGCCTTTTCTTTAGTAATGGAGTCTTGCAGAGTGAGCGTAAGCAGTGGAGTGCATTGACTATTGTTTTCTCTGTGACGATTGAACCTGCTGCCTCCAAGTTTTTATGAAGGTCTTTCTGAGTGGTCCTTGCCTCTTGAGCTACTCTTCTGCATATTTTTCTGACTCCCTGGTCAGAAATTTTGTGAGGAGCTTCAGTGCATGGCTGGTTGATGACGGCATGATGTTGCATTCGCTTGCGGATAATGGCCCCAATGGTGCTTACTGGAGGATTCAGAAGTTTTGAAGTATGTCTGTATCTGATTCCATCAATATGTTTCACAACAATAAGGATGCAAAGATATTGTGAGACCTCTTTGCTTTTACCCCCAAGTTTCTTGTGTGACACCTTGGTAATGAAAAGCCTTTTTATAGACCATCAATTTACTAACCCAGCTGATATTAATTTTTACAGATGGGGGTTTAATTACTTATGGATTTCATCTGGTTCCTTGCCTTAACTTGCCTTGGAGAGCTGCTTTTTTCTTAGCATGTTCAATACTTCTTTCCTGTGTCATTCCACTTTATTACACATAACTGTATTTATGGACTTTAATGTTGTGAATTCTTTATATTTCCGTATTTCTTGTGTTCATACTGATGTCTGGTGAAAATTTCATGTGAATAGCCTCATTGGAAATATATTTACTGAAATTTTTTTTTGACATCTTCCATACTTATTTCACCCAGTGTATATGTAGTTTTGGTGTAGTTGTATGTAGTTACAGTGAGGGAAAGAAGTATTTGATCCCCTGCTGATTTTGTACGTTTGCCCACTGACAAAGAAATGATCAGTCTATAATTTTAATGGTAGATTTATTTGAACAGTGAGAGACAGAATAACAACAAGAAAATCCAGAAAAACGCATGTCAAAAATGTTATAAATTGATTTGCATTTTAATGAGGGAAATAAGTATTTGACCCCCTCTCAATCAGAAAGATTTCTGGCTCCCAGGTGTCTTTTATACAGGTAACGAGCTGAGATTAGGAGCACACTCTTAAAGGGAGTGCTCCTAATCTCAGCTTGTTACCTGTATAAAAGACACCTGTCCACAGAAGCAATCAATCAATCAGATTCCAAACTCTCCACCATGGCCAAGACCAAAGAGCTCTCCAAGGATGTCAGGGACAAGATTGTAGACCTACACAAGTCTGGAATGGGCTACAAGACCATTGCCAAGCAGCTTGGTGAGAAGGTGACAACAGTTGGTGCGATTATTCGCTAATGGAAGAAACACAAAAGAACTGTCAATCTCCCTCAGCCTGGGGCTCCATGCAAGATCTCACCTCGTGGAGTTGCAATGATCATGAGAACAGTGAGGAATCAGCCCAGAACTACACGGGAGGATCTTGTCAATGATCTCAAGGCAGCTGAGACCATAGTCACCAAGAAAACAATTGGTAACACACTATGCCGTGAAATACTGAAATCCTGCAGCGCCCGCAAGGTCCCCCTGCTCAAGAAAGCACATATACATGCCCGTCTGAAGTTTGCCAATGAACATCTGAATGATTCAGAGGACAACTGGGTGAAAGTGTTGTGGTCAGATGAGACGAAAATGGAGCTCTTTGGCATCAACTCAACTCGCCATGTTTGGAGGAGGAGGAATGCTGCCTATGACCCCAAGAACACCATCCCCACCATCAAACATGGAGGTGGAAACTTTATGCTTTAGGGGTGTTTTTCTGCTAAGGGGACAGGACAACTTCACCGCATCAAAGGGACGATGGACGGGGCCATGTACCGTCAAATCTTGGGTGAGAACCTCCTTCCCTCAGCCAGGGCATTGAAAATGGGTCGTGGATGGGTATTCCAGCATGACAATGACTCAAAACACATGGCCAAGGCAACAAAGGAGTGGCTCAAGACGAAGCACATTAAGGTCCTGGAGACTGGCTAGGCCACTCCAGACCTTAATCCCATAGAAAATCTGTGGAGGGAGCTGAAGGTTCAAGTTGCCAAACGTCAGCCTTGAAACCTTAATGACTTGGAGAAGATCTGCAAAGAGGAGTGGGACAAAATCCCTCCTGAGATGTGTGCAAACCTGGTGGCCAACTACAAGAAATGTCTGACCTCTGTGATTGCCAACAAGGGTTTTGCCACCAAGTACTAAGTCATGTTTTGCAGAGGGGTCAAATACTTATTTCCGTCATTAAAATGCAAATCAATTTATATTTTTTGACATGCGTTTTTCTGGATTTTTTTGTTGTTATTCTGTCTCTCACTGTTCAAATAAATCTACCATTAAAATTATAGAATGATCATTTCTTTGTCAGTGGGCAAACATACAAAATCAGCAGGGGATCAAATACTTCTTTCCCTCACTGTATGTAGGAACCATACAATGGTTCCTTACTTTTCAGACACCCTGTACATGAATAACTTATTTAAAGCTATTTGCAAGTCATCAGACATCACACATAGTACATGACTTAACCTCAACTGATTGCTTGCTTATTTCTTTTTCCTCACATCAAGTTTTTGTTTTTCAAGAACTTCTTGCCTATTACATAGCTACTATCTCTTTTCATTACATTTTGCTCCATCTCAGAGAGTATGGCAGCTCTAATAAATGAATGGAAGAACATATATAAGAAAATAGCAGGCAAGACATTGGCCAAGAAAGGGAAGAGACACAGAAAGCAGCAGCTGTGGCTGCAAAAAGGGAAGAAATTCAATTTCTGTGTCTGATGTTTAAGGCCCCTAAGGCTGCTCGCTCTTGAAGCAACTTGTTGCTGTGTCTGATGTGGATGTTGCAGGAAAACAATCCCACTAATAGATGTTTCTGTGCTTTTCTTACCAGAAGACAAACAGAATGATGGAGAGATGCGAGACGCCATGCACATTTAATCAGGCAGACAGAGTGCTTAGATATTCTCCTTTGCCCTCAGCGCTCTACCATCTGGGCTTGCTTGTCAGAGCCTCACCCCTGTGCCGAGAGAATGATAATTGGCATCATATGCTTGTGACATGATGAAATATTATCATAACTGCTGAGCCATTATCCATGGTGTCAGAAGCAGGACACCAATAATTAGCTATATATCAAACTTGACATATCAACAACAGCAAAAGTATGACAATAATAATAATAACTCTAAATAGAGTTATGAAATGACTATGAAAGACCAAGCCTGAAACCCCACCTCTTTCATCTAATCCCAATCTCTCATTTTTGTTTCAAGTGACAAAGTTTTTGTTCCCACAAATGTCTTATTAACATATGTCTCTTCACTGATTGGCCACGCTGTCTCACAAAAAAAATCTACTTAGAACACAAGCACAAGTTCTCAGAGTTTCCAAATTCATTTCTCATACCATTATCAGTTGTAGGTAAGGGTTGCATTTACAAAATTCCATGTCTGTAGCTTTGACTCTTTCTAGCTATTCAATTTGCGCAGTAGTTTAGTCTTCTCTAAATGTCGGACTTCACTTAAATAATTGGAGTAAGATCGCTACAGTTGGCATTCCATATGCTAAAAAAAAAAAGAGTTTGCAGCTGGAACCAGTACTAGTTGTAATACCAGTCAGTGGTCATGGTCCACAGGCACAGCATCTACTAAATACTAAATCCCCAGTATATAAGCGTAACCCCCATTGTGAAGCCTTGAAACAGAACACTGCAGTTGTGTATGTTCTGAGCTGTGTTTTACTAATGGTCACCTAAGCTGTGTTTTACCTTTGACCTTTGGCCTGATGGTACCAAGACTAATTTATATTTAAGCACCACTGCGTGTGGATTCTCACACTATTACATCATTCAAGATTGATTTAGTGTTAACTAACATCAATCCATTTTCCATCCATTTATCCTTGTGGGGAGCCTGGAGCCTATCCAAGGGGACTCAAGATATAAGACACCCATTGCACAATCATGCACACACATTCACACACATTAGACAATTTGGAAATACAGCTGGCAATGCATGTCTTTGGACTGGGGGAAGAAATTGGAGTACCTGGAGGACAGCACGGGGAGAACATACAAACTGCATGAGTCCTTACTAGAACCAGAAGATACAATCACATCACCCCATCTTATCCACACTGCATTGGCTCCCAGTGAAATCACGCAATAATTATAAAATACTATTACTTACCTATGAAGCACTAAACGGTCTCACGCCGCAGTATCTAAGCAAACTTTTGGTCTTTTGTGATCCTCCACGCCTACTTAGATCAAAAGGGGCAGGCTCGAATAGCGAAGGCTGCAGCAGGGGGAAGAGCTTTCTCTTATAAAGCCACACAGTTATGGAATAGCCTTCCAATTAGTGTTCGAGACTCAGACACAGTCTCAGTCTTTAAGTCTAGGCTTAAAATGTATTTGTTTACTCAAGCTTACCATGAGTAGACTTTCTTTTATGCAAAGCACAGACTTACCTAACAATCTCTCCCTCTTTTTACCTCCCTCTCCCTCTCTCCTTCTGTCGAGCCACACATGATTTTATGGAGATGCTAGTGATCCTGATCCTTTCTGCTCTCCGGACCTGCCTGATCCATTCGAATGCCCTACCTATGGATGGAGCTCTCATCAACTCCAATTCAAGATGGACTTTCTCACTGTGGTTGCTGGGACTACTGGTGCAACTTTGACCCTGGGACTGCAGTTACAACATGCAGTTTTGCACCCGGGTCTCCTTTGAACAGTGGACTAGTTCAACAAACAGACTGCATATAAAACCATACTGAACTTTTACACTATCCGTTGTTACCCAGATGAGGATGGGTTTCCTTCTGAGTCTGGTTCCTCTCATGGTTTCTTCCTCTTAAAATCTTAGGGAGTTTTTCCTTTCCACCGTCGCCACCGGCTTGCTGAATTGGGATAAATTCAAACATTTAAAATCTGTATCCCGTGTTTATATGTTTCTGTAAAGCTGCTTTGAGACAATGACCATTGTAAAAAGCGTTATACAAATAAAATTGAATTGAATTTAATTGAAAACTCTGCCCACACAGGGCAGAGGTGTCAATCGAACCTCCAACTCTGTAGGTGTAATGCAAACCTGCTAACCTCTAAGCCACCGTGCCCCCCTTGTATGTGTGTGTTTTCTTGTGCTAAGTCACAAGTAAGTTACAGAGATGTAAACTCACACTATTATATAGGCGATTACTGAAAGCTATTTTTTATTTCCTCAGTCAAAATCTAATGCTTGTTATTTTTGTTCTAGCTTACTTACAAATCATTTACAGAACTGTCAGTTCTTGGACTGCATGCTTTGTGAAAAGTATAACTGTTATGTTACACTTACAAATACAGCCACTTGTCTACCAAAAGAGTAAGAAGGTTATATTTTGTTTTAAATATTTCACACTGGCTAAGGAAGTAAAAAATGAGTCCACAGCGGTGCTGTAATGGGGCTTATCTCACTAAAGGATTAGTGTTCAGCAATGCAAAAACAGTTTCTTTGCTATAGTCAGATTTTCTTTAATGAATTTGCAAGATACTGTATATTAAAACGTTATTTGCTTGTTTGTTGGAAGGGTAAAAAACAAAGCATCTAGTGCAAGAACATGCATAGCAGGCTGCACAGGAAAGGTGTCATATTCTGTCTAAAACCCTACATATTAACCATATACAGTGCTGTGAAAAAGTATTTGCCTCTTGATTTCTTCTGTTTTTGTGAATATCTCATACTAAGTAGTTTTAGATCTTCAAATGAAATACAACATAAAACAAAGGCAACCTGAGTAAACGCACAATACAGTTTTTATTTATTTATCTTTATTGAAGCAAAAAAAGTTATCCAAGAACTATCACTAATGTGAAAACTAAATTGCCCCATAAAATTAAAATCTGGTTGTGCCATCTTTAGCAGCAATAACTGCAACCAAACACAGTCTTTTACTTACTTCTAGGACTAGGACTTACTCCTATGCTTTGGATCACTGTCTTGCTGCATAATCCAGTTGCACCTGAGTTTCAACTTACGGACTGAAGACCTGACATTCTCCTTTAGGATTTTCTGGTAGAGGTCAGAATTACTGTTTCCCTCAATTATTGCAAGTTGCTCAGGCCCTGAATCAGCAAAGCACAACTTCACATTTCCACCACCAAGCTTGACCGTACATACAGTATGATGTTCTTTTTTGTGGAATTCTGTGTTTGGTTTATGACAGATACTGTAATGGGACTCCTGTCTTCTAAACAGTTACACTTTTCACTCCTCTGTCCTCAGAACAATCTAAGAAAATGTTTGAGGATCATCAAGGTGTGTTTAGGCAAAATTCCGGCAAGTATTAATGTTCTGGGTTAGCAGTGGTTTTCACCTCACCACTCTTCAATGGATGTCATTTTTGCCCAGCATCTTTCTGATAGTGGAGTCATGAACAGAAACCTTTATTGATGCAAGAGAGGCCTGTATGTCCTTTGATGTTGTCCTTGGCTCTTTTGTGACTTGCTGGATGACTATTTGCTGTGCTTTTGCAGGAACTTTGGAAGGCTGGCCACTTCTGGGAAGGTTCACTACTATACGAAGTTTTTCCATTTGGAGATAATGGCTCTCATTGTGGTTCTTTGGCATCCCAAACCTTTGAAATAGCTTTGTAACCCTTCCAAGACTGATGTATTTCAATCACCTTATTCCTCACCATTTCTGGAATTTCTTTTGATTTTCATATAGTGTGTTACTGGGTAAGACCTTTTAACCAATCATGCTGTTCTATTTAAATGTCGATTTGATTAAACAGGGTTTGCAGTAATCAGTCCTGTTTGCATCTGTTCTAGCTGAACCCCATTATGAATGTTTTTTCTTCAATAAATAACATAATTTAAAAACTGTATTTTGTGTTTACTCAGGTTTTTGTTTTATCTTAGATTTTGTTTTAATTTCTGAAACAATTTAGTATGAGATATACAAAAAATTAGAAGAAATCAGGATCGGGCAAAGCATTTTTCACAGCAATGCACATATTAGTCAGGTATAATATGTCTAGATGCCTATACTATCCAGTGGTCAACACAACACAATTTAAAAATTTATCTTAAAAACCTCATTGTGAACAAAGCTATTGTTTGTACAGAATGTATAAGTGCACCTAAAAAAAAAACAACAACAATATTTTGGAAAAGTTAATTTTTTCCCGTAATTTAATTCAAAAGTGGAACATCCATATATTTATTTTATTATTTTATTCATAGATTCATTTATATTCATTTATATTTATTCATCTATAACATTTATATATTTTATTCATAGATTCATTACATATAAAGTGAAATATTTCAACCCTTTTTTGTTTAAATCTTGATTATGTCGTGCTTACAGTTCATGGAAATCAAAATCCAGTATCTCAAAATATTAGAATGAACTTTTCCATGATATTCTAATTTTTTTTAGATGCACCTGTAGGTTGTATGTAGCTTAAGTGGGTTATAAACAATTGAGAAACGAAATGCAAAGGGTTTCAAATGATTTTTAATTGCTAAGAGATCAGATTTTAGACTGAGCACAAGTATCCTTCCATGCTGTGAGCACAGCACTCAGCTCCAAGCCATACAGAACATGAAGCCCTGTGGATTAGTCCCACTCAGTCAGCTCCACCAAGACAGCTGCTGATCTCTGACCTAAGCTAAGCACTTCTGCAGTGAAAAGACAGCTAATGACTCATGGACAGAGACAGTGAAGGCACTGTGGATAAAGAATAATAATAAAAATCTGAATCACATTCATATTAACACATACTCCAGAGGTTGGATAGATGATCAATAGATAGACAGACAGAACAAAACTACTGCTCTTTAAACTGCTGCATGTCATTACTTTTCATTGCTTATTATTTTGTAAAAGGTTTTCGCAATAAAGACAAGTTGTTAATTTGAGTAATGGTGGTGTTTGTGTGATTCTCAATAGTTTTAAGCATACAGTGCCATCAAAAAGTATTTGCCCCCTTCTGATTATTATTTATTTTATTTATTTTTTTGCCACATTACATTATTCATATACATTATCATGGTTTCAAATATTCATAACGATCATTTCATTTGTTGTAGGAAAAAGGTTATGCAAAAACTATATACATAACAACAACTATATAAACCATGGGGAAAAAAAGAAGAAGTAGTTCCCTTAAAATTAATAAGTGATTGCACCACCTTTAGCACCAACAACTGCAACCAAATGCTTCCAGTAACTAGAGTAACAGTCTTTCATATCACTGTGGAGGAATTTTGGCGCACTCTTCTTTGCAGAATTGTTTTAATTCAGGCACATTATCAGGATTTTGAGCATGAACTGTCAGTTCAGCCATTCAGAATTGAACATAGCTTCAGCTCATGGATTTTAGGAAGCAGAATTCATGATTAGATTAATTATGGCAAGTTGCTCAGGCCCTGAAGTAGCAAAGAACACCACCACCATATTTGACTGTTGGTGCGATGCTCTTATTGTGGAATGCTGTTGTATCTTTATACCAGATTTAACAAAAGCCATGTCTTCCAAGTTCCACTTTCAACCCATCACTCCCCAGAAAATTATCCCAAAAAGCAATCAGGGTGTTTTTGGCAAAGGTGAGACACGCCTTTATTTTCCTCTTTGTTACCACTTTGTTAGTTGGCAGTAGTTTTCGCCTTACAACTCATATTTTATATATATATATATATATATATATATATATATATATATATATATATATATATATATATATATATATATATATATATTTTTTTTTTTTTTTTTTTTTTTTTTTTTTCTTAGTGTATTTCTAATAGTGGAATCATGAATGCTGAGCAAGGACTTCAGCTCTTTAGTATCATCTGGTTCTTTTGTGACTTCCTAGATGAGTGGTCATTGTCCTCTTGGAGGAATTTTGGTAGGCTGGCCACATCTAGGGGGAATCATCACTGTTTCACATTTTCTTCATTTGGAGACAATGGCTCACACTGGGGTTACTGGAGTTCCACTGCCTTGGAAATGGCTTTGTAACCATTTCTAGATTGTTATATTTCAGTAACCTTCTTTCTTATCTGTTTTATTTCTTCAAATCACAACATAGTGTGATCACCTGTGTGAAACTTTCCCCCAGGGCCAGCTTCTTTCCCTTCAATACATGAAGTGATCATTACAAAACTGTATTTTGCATTTACTGTGGTTGTGTATGTCTTTGATTACATTTTGTTTGAAGATCTGATCTTTTGTGTGTGTGTGTGTGTGTGTGTGTGTGTGTGTGTGTGTGTGTGTGTGTGTGTGTGTGTGTGTGTGTGTGTGTGTGAGTGTGTGTGTGTGTGTGTGTGTGTGTGTGCGTGCGTGAATTTGGGCATATGACTTTGGCAGTAAAACATTGCCGTTATGTTATTATAATTGTTCCATGCCAGGACAATGTCCTTTTGAACAGTGGTTTGTTCTGCAGCATGTGAAAATAATGGTTGAAATATTGTTTTTGCAGAATAAAAAAATAAATCAGTTGTTTCATATTAAGAAGATGGGGAAAAAAACACTGCCCAAATATTATGTTTAAATCAAAGGACACTTAGGCCCTATTCCAATTAAAATGATCAAAAGCTTTTAATACATTGAAAACCCTTTGCTTTTATCTGTGGTACGAATAAACCAAGCTTTAATAGCAAGACAGTCTTAAAACAGATTTTCATTAATAAGACGTTTAGGACTTCTTTTAGGATTATTGTTCACATCTGAATAAAGTGTATACAGCAATACAAAACAAATCCAGCATAATCCAGTGTTTACTGTCAATAGCAGTTACAACTTTCACAAAGTTGATTTTAGCTGATGTTGAATGCCCTCTATTGCAGGAGGCTACAGAATTGTGCTTGTTAGCATAAAATTAGTATTTTGTAGCTAGAAACTATGCCTGTACCTCAAGTGGAAGAACTCAAGTGAAAAAACTGAACAATACCCCAGGTTTACAACAACTGCCTACTAAGTTTCACATTGACTACAGTGGCCTGCTTATGGTATTTAAAATTCTAAATGGTTTAGCTCTAATGGGCCTTGCTGATTTCCTGAAGCAGTATAGCCTAGTGCCTGAGCAACATTTAATTCTAAGGATTAGCCACAGCTCAGCTGGTGGATGAAGCATTTCTTACATCACACCTGTGTTCCAGAGAATAGTAGTTTAAAATCCAGACTAAAAACATGCGTTAATCAATCAGATCATGTAAATGGCACACTTATATAGCACTTTTATCCAAAGCGCTTTACACTGTGTCTCATTCACCCATTCACACACCAATGGTAGCAGAGTTGCCATTCAAAGCACTAACTTGCCATCAGGAGCAACTTGGGGTTTAGTGTCTTGCCCAAGGACACTTCGGCATGTGGAGTCATGTGGGCCAGGAATCGAACCGCCAACCCTATGATTAGTGGACAAATGTCCACTATGTGCCATGTGCCATCATAAATATTTTATCTTTTATGTCATTTGAAATCAATATGATGTATAAATTCTTTTTATTATATATAATAATAATAAGAATACTACTACTTATTATTATTGTTAGTAGTAGTGGTAGTAGTAGTAGTCATCATCATTATTATTATTATTATTATTATTATTATTATTATTATGATGATGATGATGATGATGATGATGATGTCTCAGACAGCGCATCTCCTAACACTTATCCTCCCAAACTGGTATCTGTAATGTAATATGATAAGATGTAAGATCAGACCAAAATAATAGAATGAGAACTGGTAAAGATTTATTTGGGGAAAAAAAATCTATAAAAGAAATGAGCAAAAAAAAAAACACAAGCTGTGTGGTCTTACAGCCATCCCTGTATAACATTCCCATGCACTCAAGTTCAATTCAACTATTATTCAAATAGCTTGTTATGTATAAACAGGACACATTTGGCACACTAATCTTGTCCTTATTTCCTCTGGCTATAGTATCTATGCAGGGAAAATATGATAGAACACAGCAGATGGGTTGTTTTTCCTCTCTGTCACACTCTGCTTCTCTCTGAGAGCTGCTGAATGTGGAACCACACTCCAGCTCCAGTTAGGCAGCATATGTAAGCTCTGTTGGGAAAACTAAACAAGGCAATCAATCAATACAACCCATGAGACATGCTTCATTCTCTGAAATAGTTCAAAAACTCTTCTGATATTGGAAATTAGGATTTACTGTACAGGCAACACAATACATGACACCTAACAGAAAGAGAAATGTCAAATCAATAAATGGTGAAGTTTTTTTTTATGATTTTATGGCTTTTGAATAATGGGAGCTACCCACATAAGGTCACTAGCACAGACTCTCAGATGGTTTGTTGTGTGTGCTACACAGTCCCATTCTTCCAGGCTTTGAGAGATTATTTGGCTACAGAGCTATGTTATCTTCTCCCCTCAAATGCCTTTATGCTCTTTAGAGCACAGAGTAAACTTATCCTTATTTTTTAGATTTGTGGTGGAGGATTTCAAAAGACACACAAATTTACAGATGCCGTAGATCAGCAAGAGAAGGTTCACTGCTCATCTGATAGGCTTCAAGCCGATTTACTGAAACATTGTGTATGCACATAAATGCAAATGAAAACATGACAGTTCTAGGGCTAAGGAAATATTTAAAATAAGCACTTAGCCCATACAACACAAAACATGATAGTCTTACTTTCAACAACTAAAGCTGGATTTCCAGATTAACTTTTAGATCTATTTGGCTGAAACCTCCTCCACTTTTAACTTCCTGACATCTGGATATGAGAGTCAGCTCAGTTGATCTTAACCTGTGTATTTATTGTCAGGCAAAGTCCTCTGGTCATGGGCAATAGAGACCTGAGACTGCAGAACTTCAAATTCAATCAGAGACAGCTTTGCCGATAGGGCAGTTCATTAATATCATTAACTTAAGCCTACATCACCAGAGGCTGAAAAATTATGCTACATTGATTGGAAGTAATTATTATTGATTTTAATTAATCTAGTGAACAAGTCCAGCCAACAACAACATCATAGATGCTGATGAAGATTGAATGTCTCTGTATGCTATTAGAGAGCTAGAAAAATTGTATACTGTAGTTGGTTAATTCTGGTAAATAATTTGTAGTGTGATTGCACAGACTGAGTTATCATTCAGAGGGAGCAGAAGTACTTTACTGAAAAGGTTCAAATTATATAACATATAGAATCATAGACTTTTTTTAAGGGCTATATAGTACATTTCATGTTGAGAATAAGAACTGCTTTATAACTTCTTATTTCTATTCTGTGACATTCTACATGGTCAAGAGCAAGTTACAAAATATGCTGCAATTTTTTGGATCTTTGTTTTTGTTTCTTTAAATAAAAAAAAATTAAAACTAAATACATGTTAATGTCTTTGAATTATTTAGGGAAAATAATTTACAAGCTATACAAAATCTATACAAATGTTTGTCTTCATTTTGCTTGTGGGTGATTCAGATCACTTGTTATCTCAATTCCAATGGTTAATTACTCGCAAAAATCAAAACCCATTCCCAGATCTGATCTTGAACAAAGTTATTTTAATTTCAAGAACCAGGTCCCACTGTCGGCATACAGTATAGAGCTAGACTAGCACGTGGGTAGATATTACACTTAATTTAATTGACTAGCTGGGCAGATGTTGACATTGACAGGGAGCGAGACAACCATTAATCCTTTCTAACAAAAAGACTGGGTTGAGTACAACAATAGGAAGACCAGTTCATCGTGAAGAAATTTCATATAGCGAAATATATTAATAAATCAATTTATTCTGCCAGCAGAACAGTCACAGAAGCTTTTACATCTGTTCAGTTACAAATTCTGCCCATATTTTAGAGGACTTTAAATGTGCTAAATTACCCTAATCATGTATTAATTATATAACAACACTGGAGTTTAATTTTTAAATTTAAAAAAGCAGTACATATAATTTCTCTCTTTTTTCTAATGAGATATGTTTAACGTATTCTATCACTTAATTTTCTTCATAATTTTCATGGTAATGTTCAAAACTCATAAAACTGCCCAGGCAATTATGATTCCTGTTGCAGTATTAACTCTTCCGGGCTGTTCTAAAGACTGACAGGCTGGAAATAAGTTCATAACTGAATACCACAGTGGAATACTTCAAGTGAGAGGAGATAACCTTAACGTCGCTGCTCAGCTTTCAATTATTCACAAGTAAAAATGTGAGTGGGATCAATTATTAATGAACATAAATAGCATTTCAGAATTGTATATTAAAATGTATTACAATGAAACAATAATGGGATGCAATTATTTCTTTGCATGAGCAATTTATACTTACAAACGCATTTCTGTCAAGGTCCCTTTTTCAATTTTGATGTACTCAGTATCTGTGCACTGGTTTTGTGTAGTGCATTTGGACTGTGCATTGCATCATTTAAAAAAAAAATAAATAAATAAAGTTCTTATTAAAATGATATCTGATTGTTTCAACCCCAGTATTTATATTCAGATTTATAAATTGGAATAATTGAAATGTGCTATAATTAATTAAAAAGGCATAAAGAAAATGCCTTTTACAGGTATAGTCATAAAGAAAAGTCCAAGTGCATTAACATGAAATTCATTTCCCCTTTGCTGCTAGAACAGCCTCCTGAGAAGGCTTTCCACCAGATTTTGGAACGTTGCTGTGGGGATTTGGGCACTGTTGTCCAGCAAGAAGGCTTGGCGTGAAGTTTCTGTCTATGGAAAAGCACCACTTTACAAGGTCATGTCTCTGTAAATATGTATACTACAGTATAACAAAATGTCAATACAGTGCTAGAGACTGCTGACCTAAAATGTTTCCTCAGAGATCTGATGTAATACCACAATATGAACTTTCTACTGTAATGTACACTCACTGAACACTTTATTATGAACACCTGCACTCCTACACTTTCATGCAGTTATTAAATCAGCCAATCATGTGGCAGCAGCACACCGCATAAAATGTATGCAGATGCAGGTAAAGAACTTTAGTTCATGGTTACATCAGAGTGGCACAAAGTTTAACTAACTTTGTGGCATGGTTGTTGGTGCCAGATGGGCTAGTTTGCTGTTGAACTGCTGATCTCCTGGGATTTTCACTCACAACAGTCTCTAGAGTTTACACAGAAGAGAAAAGCTTCTTGAAATGCACAACATGTCAAACTTGGAGGCGGTTGTGCCTCAACAACAGAAGACCATACTGAGTTTCTACTCCTGTCAGCCAAGAACAGAAATTTGAGGCTGTAGTGGGCATAGGTTCACCTAAACTGGACAGATTAAGACATTTCTAAAAACCTGGTTTGATTTGATACGCAAATAGTAACGCCAGAATTTTGTATCAACAACATGAATCCATGGACCCAACCTACCTTGTGTCAACATTTCAGGCTGCTGCTGGTAGTGTAATGGTTTGGAGAATGTGTTCTTGGCACACATTGGCTCCTTAATACCAATGAAGTATTGGTTGAAAGCCACAGCCTATCTGAGAATCCTATCTAATCCTGTCATACCTGAATCAGAACAGGAGATTTGCAGCATGAATGTGTGGATAATAAATCGGTAATAGTGTCAGCAGGGATCAGAATCTTAAAGCAATTTTTCCAACACCCTGTGGAATCCATGTCAAGAACAATTGAGGCTGTTACCTAATTGAGAGCAGGTTTCCTAAAATTAGATAGTGGGATATGCTCTGTAACACACACATACACACACACACACACACACACACACACAATATATATATATATATATATATATATATATATATATATATATATATATATATATATATATATATATATATATATATATATATATATATATATATATATATATATATATATATATATATTGTGTGTGTGTGTGTGAGAGAGAGAGAGAGAGATTGCGTTTTTAACCCCACTCTCATGTTCGGTCAACCATCTAACTCTTTTGCACTTTTATAATTTACCTATTCCTGACACTAGACCAGCACATTGCTTACCAAGCTGTTTCTTTTTTAAACAGCGCCTTCAGCAATGCACTGCTCAGCCATTTTAATATATATATATATATATATATATATATATATATAGTATTGTATCTTCTTGTGTTTTTTTGGTGTTTTTCTCCAGACACCCTTGCAACACATTCAATCTGTGAGTATGCTTTTGTTTTGCAACAATGAAACTATTAAAATGGATCCAAAATGGATCTCCTGAAAGACATTTTGCACTTGAATGTAATCAGTCTATGGCATAAAAAACTGCATGAAAAACACTTCAGTGGGAGTGGGACTCAAGGTTACAGGGAGGATGTAGACAATGGAAAAGAATGTCATCTATGTGTTTCTGACTTTCATGGAGTGTTCTGCTTCAGGCACTTGTCATACTTGTATAACTGAGCATCAATCAGATAGCCACTGCAGTGTCTACAGGCCACACTAACATTGTCCAGAGTGTCAAATGTTTCACTTAAGTTTCTCAATGTCAAAACAGGGTTGGCTTTAGTGTTTAGTGTTTAGGTAAGTGTATCTTACCCTAGATATCCACAAACAAAAAGTAATATGGTATGTCATTTACCACTTTAGCCAGCTCTGACTCTGAAGCCAGAAAGAAATACAAGGAAATGTAATAATTAGAGAGATCAAATGGGTCAAGATGCAGTTTTTTATGGAGCAGAAAGTTTTAAAAACTTTAGAACATTGCCCAAGCTGAGTGTTGTATTAATTTTACCCGTCCCTTATTTATATGTCATATACATATGTACATAAAAGACGTGTCACATTTTCCCCAAATAATGTAATTAATGTAGCCTGGTAGTTTTAAAAGTGGAGTTTCATTATTTGCCTAAATACATCCAGATGATACCATTTCCTGATTTACTAGTTCAGTCCCTTAACCTACAAATTCAGTCTGACTTAATTTTCAGTACATTCTCAGTACATTCCTCCTCCACCCGTGTGTACGTAGTTTATATATATATAAATTTTAACTCTTAGTTGATTGATTTTGCCTCTGTGTGCATTTAAATTCCTGCATACTTTATAACGGAATTATAAAAGAAGATGGAGAATGGGCCTTTGACATTTTTATCGTGTTTATACTGTTGAACAGGATCCAAGTAATTAACCAAATAAATCTTGTATTCAGTTTACACTGCTGGCAATTTGAACAGCTCCACACCTATTGATCTCTGTTCCCTTTCTGGCTCAGCATCATTGACTAGGAATGTCTGAAATTGAGATATCTTGTGTTTATATCCCTTTTGAATAAAGACTCAATAGAATACCATATCATGGGCTGGGGTGCTCGTCATGGAAGGATTGCAAACAAGATGGAAAAAAACTTATAGAAACAAGTAGTTTGATGTCCTGTCACTTGAGAATATCACATTGTAATTGTAACCTTCAGAGTGGCAGAGGATTTGGGCAGAGGACTGCACATTAACCCTTGCCGAGGAATCCAGTCCAACTCAGCAGACATATCAATACTTTATACACAGTATGTTTATTCCTTCACCTTACTGCAGTCTGATTATTAGCTAGCAATTTGTACTCACCAGCTTTTCTTTTTCTGCTACAAGTCCTAGTATCAGCTTCACACTCCTAAAATTCACTCTGAGCATCCCAGTCAATTTAAAGGCTCGATATAGTCGACAGTGATACATGGCAAGCAGGTCCCTAGAGCATAAAGGAATAATTAAGAAAAAGCAAGCTCCCAGAAAGAAATCTCTAGGCATGTTCATCTTTCAGCAGTCATTTCATTATTTTCCATTATTTGCCCTGTGCTAGGACAGTGGATAGTGGTCATGCATCCCTGTTCAGTTCTCCTCCCCCTGATAATGTACAGAGATGGATGGGTGAATATAGGTAGACAGAAAGTGGCAGAATAAGCTGACATTCAACAGCATTTGCTTTGTCAATGACAAATACATTTCTTAATTTTTACAGATGCCAAATGGATTTGTGTGACAGAACTTACTGAACCACTGAATGAGTAAACACACAAAAAAAAACAACAACTGTGTACCAGGTGCCAAATAACTTCAAACAAATAATTATAGAAAGTTATAGCTGATTCGAATTCGGTGTTCGACGGAGTAAGACGCGAAGTTGGAGGCTCCTGCTAATTTCGATTAAAATTGTAATTAATTAGCGCTTTTTGGTCATATAATATATTTTGACTTATTCTACTCCGTTTCCTTAATTGCACTTTTAACTTTGTGGCACGTTAAGATGTCTGGAAAGAACACGAAAACCCGTGGTTGCATTCAGACACGACTGAGACCTAGTGTGCGCGCCGTGAGCGAGTCTTCTTCTCCCCCTGAATCCGCGTCCCCGAGCTGTGACCCTGACTTCGCCGCACTCAAGCTTGAGTTGCTGGCTTCACTGAGGAAGGACATTGCCGATATTTTTAAAAAGGAGTTGCAGGCGATGTTCAGGGATGCGCGGTCTACTATCCAGCTTGACCTGCAGGCCGTGAAAACACAGCAGGCTGGTGATAAAGTCGCTACCGAGGCTACCATATCAACACTGAAAGGTACTGTTGGGGAAATGGGGCACGCGCTCTCTGGTTGCACCGATGACATAGTTCATATGAAAACTACCATCGGGTCTCTCACTGCGACCGTGACTCAATTAGAGAATAAATGTGAGGAGTTGGAGTCAAGGTCACGGCGCAATAACGTTAGGATAGTCGGAGTTCCAGAGGACGCTGACACCTGTACAACTGCTGCTGTAGCGGCCTTGTTAAAAGAGGCGTTTGGTCTGGAGAAGGAGCCGGTTCTGGACCGGTGCCACCGAACCCTTCAGCTGAAGTCCAAGCCTGGTGAACGACCACGAGTTATTGTGTGCAGATTCCACTATCACAGTGACTGTGTTAATATTTTACGCCGTGCGAGAGAGATCCAGCAGATTAAAACGAGGGATTTGACCATCTCCGTTTTCCCTGACTACACAGCCCGTCGTATTGAGGGAGCTCGCTATGGAATACTTCACCCAGCTCGGCTTCGCATTACATACAACGGTGATCAGAAGGACTTTATTACAGCGGAGGAAGCAGGAGACTACGTTAAACTCTTGATATCGGGGTGAACTGCATCACCTATATAGTGGAGTTTTTTCACTTTTATTCTTTTTTTGCACTCGGCCTTCCAGCTCTACAGAATTCGGATTCTTATTGAAGATATTGTCGGTGCATTACTTCGCCTAGATTTTGTGGACTCACTCCTCTTAAATTTACTTCTGTATTAATGTGCTTCTCTGTTTTGATGCTCTGACTGGGTTAGAGTTTATTTCATTTTATTAATGTTGTTTCCTCATCTTTACGTGAAACACTGTGTTATATTATTTGTTACAAGTCTTTAAAAGGTAAAGACATTATATTTGTTAAAGTGCGCAGACTACTTATCAGATTTGAAGTCAGTAGGGTACTTTTCTCTTACTGGAATTTTTTTTTTGTTTAGGTAATTTAGTTGGTTAGTTCGGCTTACTCTTTGAGTTGTTTTCACATTGTGGACAACTCTTGGTGTCCAGTGTGCTGTCTCCCTTTGTTTTATGGAGACTTTGGGTGTGTTGGGGGGGTCCCACTCCGTCTGGGACAGGCACGCCTTTAAGATTTATTTGTTGGAACGTCAGAGGTAATCCTGTCAAGAGATATAAGGTTTTTACATATTTGAAACGTCTTCCACTCGAACTTTAATTTGAAAGTAGGAGGGGTCGCTATTTTAATTGACAAAAGGTTACAGTTTTCGTCCACTAACGTTATCGCTGATGCGAACGGTAGATATATTATAGTTGCTGGCACTCTAATGCAAAGACAGGTATTGTATACGCTCCTAACTTGGATGATTTATTTATTTATTTATTTATCATTTATTTATTTATTTAGTTTAGTTTATTCATTTATTTATGTATTTATTTATGTATTTATTATTATTATTATTATTATTATTATTATTATTATTATTATTATTATTATTTTATATATAAATGGTATCCCTTTATTGTATACTTTATGGAGTTACAGACACTTCCCACTTAAATTTTTGTGCCTCTTCATGGGTTTTATAATATTTATATAACCAGCGGGGGGGGGGGGGTATTGTTTTGTTTTTTGTTTTTTCTTCTCAATGAAATATTTGGGAAAGGGAAGAGAGGAGAGAAGAGAAAAGGTAAATGAATCACATGTAAATGAGTCACATGAATATGAATCACATGAAAATGAATCATATGAAAATGAATAAATAAATTAAAACGAGAAAGTTATAGCACACTTTGCTCTGCTAAATTACATTACATTACATTTATTCACTTAGCAGACGCTTTTATCCAAAGCGACTTACAAATGAGAAAGATACAAGCAAAGTGATATCAAGCAGAGAACAATACAAGAAGTGCTATCATACAAGATCTATTAATTGAATTCCAGAAGAAGCAAAGTGCAGAGTAGAGGTGTAAGTGCATTTTTTTTTTTTTTTTTTTTTTTTTTTTTTTTTTTTTTTATTATGAGTTGGTTAGGTGTTCATGTAAGAGGTGGGTCTTTAGCTGTTTTTTGAAGATGGTGAGAGATTCTGCGGTCCGGATTGAGATTGGAAGTGCATTCCACCACTGAGGAACAGTTAGTGTAAAGGTTCTGGAAAGGGACCTTGCGCCACGCTGAGTTGGAACTGCTAAACGTCGGTCGCTAATTGATCGCAGATTGCGAGAGGGAACGTAGGCCTTCAGGAGAGAGTTGAGGTAGGAGGGTGCTGTTCCTGACAAGGTCTTGTAGGTGAGCATCAAGGCCTTGAACTTGATGCGGGCAGCTACAGGAAGCCAGTGGAGGGAGTGTGACATGGGTTCTCTTGGACTGGTTGAAGACGAGGCGCGCTGCAGCATTCTGAATCATCTCAAGGGGTTTGATGGAGCTGGCTGGGAGGCCTGAAAGCAGTGAGTTGCAGTAGTCCAGTTTAGAGATAACAAGAGCCTGGACTAGAATCTGTGTAGCCTGTTTGGTGAGAAAGTAAATCCTGAAAAAGCCACAGCTGGGGAACATTTTGTATTGCCGTGCAGCACACAGACTCACTGAGAGTCCGTCAGCTAGCTGGCTAGCTTGCTACTCGTTGGACCCACATTTATTCGTACATTCCCGTTAAAGTCAAAAGTTATATTTATGTATCGTTTGCCATGTACACTGATAATGTCGCTAACTCAACTATAGCAATGCTTTCAGAATATCACTAGAAGTAGATTTTTTGTGAAAATGCACCGGTGCTGTTATATTAAATATTAGCACTCTTGGAATGCTACTCATCCAATCAAATTAGTGGACTGGAACTAACTGTAGTATAAAAAAATAATAATCTGAGCACAGATGGGATATTATCCATACATGCACTGCGATGGACTGGCATCCCATCCATGCTGAACTAATGTTAACCTCTCTAGTTAAAACTATGAGTGAATGAATGAATAAATTAATGAATTAATGAATTCATAATTAATTAATCAGTTTTTAAAAACATGCATACATTTGAACATCCACGACCTTCCTTATCCTTTAGCCTTTTGACTATCTTCACGTGACCAGTAGTCGATGTCCTATCTCTGCTCACAGTCACCTAATTATGAATGACACACATCTGTTTGCAATCAGAATGCTCCCTTTAAATTATCCGGACTAACAAGATCACTTTTTGTTGCTTACTGCATTCTGTCTATGATGATTCTGGGCATTTCTTCTGTCTATTTTGTTTAGTATCTTGACCATAGCCTTCTTCATGTTTGCTGATTTAGTCCTATGTAGTTTTCCTACCCTTACAAAAAAGAAGTTTATTCAAGTTTGCTATTAGTATACTTCTTTTAAACTGAAAAGAAGAGAGTATACTTTCAGTCTTCATTATATATATATATATATATATATATATATATATATATATATATATATATATATATATTCAAGTAGCAAGTTACTAGTTACTTCGGATATGATTATAATGTAGGGTAAATCCTGAATCTCAGATTACATGGAGAACTGTAAGTCCCACCTTTTGTTGAAAGTCTGTCTGTTCTGTTTAAATTATATAACACCTGGGTTCAAGATGAAGCAGGGTATCCCAATTTTGTGATGGGTACAACAACACAGAACCTGTCAGTTTCAACACAAAATCAAATGATACACATCAAAAACAAAAATTTTCCCAACAGTTGACTGTCTTTATTTTTTACAACATGATAGCAACACAAACTTGTCAGTATCTGCATTTAAACAAGACAACAGAGAACAAAAAAGAGACTTTTCTGTGTGTGTGTGTGTGTGTGTGTGTGTGTGTGTGTGTGTGTGTGTGTGTGTGTGTGTCCTGACATGCTCGTTTCTTCCCCCTCTCTAGGTCTCAGCCCCTAAAAAATTGAGAGGTTGTTGCGTCCGCATTCAGACCACTGCAGTGTATTACGAGACTCGCGACCTCATTATACATGATATAAACTAATTATTAAAGCAAGATATATTCATTAACATTTAACCGTAATGGAAGAATGCCACCAAATATAGCAAAGTAAAAGTAAATTTCCTTGAATGAGTATAAGTATGGCCAGTTAAACTTACTCTTAAAAGTAAATTATTTTCAAAAAGTTACTAAAGTAAATGTAACAAATTAAATGTAGTGTATTATTTAAAAAAAAAAAAGTACTACCCACCTCAGCTGACAAGTATACAGAAAAGGCTAAGTATTTGGTTTGTACTTGTACTTAATCTTTTGATTGAGATATAGACTACTCAAGAAAGGTATAATTAAGTATTCTATTATACTTGGCTTGTAGTTGTGTGTACTCTTTAGCCTAGTAAATCCTTTTTTTTCTCACACAGGTAGTACTCCAGTACATGTTTTACATACTATCTTATACACTTACATGTTCAAGTTTATAGTAACAAGTCAGCTTTGGGGTGGTATAGCTTAGAGTAAATAGTACTGTACATGGGTGGAACTAAACTTGATCTTTTTGTACAGAATGCTCTTAACCCACACAGAAACAGATAAACATTTGGCTGATTTTATTGACAATTCTTCCAAGGTATGACAGTATTGTAATAGACTTGATTCATACTGGCTTCTATTATAAGCCTTTACCAGAATACCTCACAGTGCTGAGCATTGCTTAGCCCTTTTGATTGTCTATCATAGTGGGCTTAATTGAATTTGCATGTCTACTTCATGACAAGAAAGAGCAAGATATAAGGAAATAAGTACAATGTTGAACAAAGGAAACATAAAGAAAATAGATTATTTTAAAAAATACCATTTTCAATAATGAATATTAAACATTGAACTGTTTCTACACATAAACAGTCCTGGATAGTACCATTTATAGTTGACATAAATAGCAAGCAAGCGACCTCTTACCTCTGAACCTGCTCCAGTCCATTGCACAAAATGAAATCCATTTAGTGCAGTGTTAAGAGTCTGGAATGTCTAAGTGTAGCCATGTTTCTGTAAGGATCATAAAAATGCTTCCCAATATTCCAGCTGACTCTTTACATGTGCAGAGGTTTCATCCAAGGGCCTCGGCATACCAATTGTCAGAAGTTTTAAAAGGTTGTCAGAAGATTCAAAACTACTCTTCCTTGTGATGCATACTTTTACCTCAGCCTTTGTTACTTTTTCTTTTCTTTTTTGTAGAAAGTCCATATTAGTCTGTGTTGTTTGGGCATGCCTAATTTACATTTACAGTGATCTTACATGTTTAGTTCCTGTGTGTAGTCAGTCCACAACATAGTCACATAACTGCAATTTTTAAAAAAAAGATTTGTAATTTATGAGTTGTGACCTGTAAGTCGGGAAAGTCCACACTTTTTATAACTTGAAAAGTGAAAAGTTAGAAAATATGAATGACAGACCAAGGGCAAGGATAGTGTTCATGTCTTCATTCAGTCTTACATTAGGATTTCAAGAACAAACACACTGTTTTCATACTGATGCAAGTATTATTTACTGATTACCACTACTGTGTTACTATTTTTGAAATTAGGGGCAAGCCCATTTTTTTCAATTTAGCATACTATTGCTATTTTCATGGTCAAAAATTAATGAGTGGAGCAGTGTGAAAGGAAGTGTGACATTTTTGAAGTGTGAAATTTGCCAACCCATTTTGGTTAAAAAATGAGAGACTCCCTCATCGTGCAGAAACAGGGACAAACAAGTCTTCAAGTGCAGCCTTGTCCCATTTCTTACAACTTGGTTTCATGGATTTTAACTTTTTATATCACACTAAATGGGCCCCAAAACTAAATACACACCAACTCACGTTCAGTAACTGCTTATCCTGGTCAGGGTCATGGTGCATCCAGAGCTTATGCTGGGAACACTTGGCATGAAACAGGAATACACCCTGGATGGGATGCCAGTCACACACACATTCTCACACACACACACACACACACACACACACACACACACACACACACACACACACACACACACTCACTCACATCTAGGGGCAATTTATCTTAGCCAATCCACCTATGTATGTGTTTCAAAGGAAACCAGAGAACCCGGAGGAAACCCATGTGGACATTTATCTTAACTTAATCCAGAATTAATTCTTTTATCTGTAACAAATAAAAACAAACAACTCAATTGTGGCTACTACAGGCCAACACACACAAAATGCTTTTGAGAAGCATCTTTTGGTCACGTACTGTAGAAGCTTGTATATTAACTGCAGTTTAAATCTAGACCATAATAACACTCACCAATTTGTTTTTACATGTGTAAGTGGAGGACTGCACAGAAATCCACCCAAATCAACTAGAAATCTAAATGTTATGTTAAAATAAATTTATTTACATAAATAGTCAGGAATATATGAAAGAATACCAGTAGAAAGTTTTGCACTTCAGAGGTCAGATTCCTTCTCCTGAAGTTTTGCTGCACTTTCATATTCTCTCTTGCATGACCTTCTTTCCATGCTTATTTATGCTCACGGTCAAAAGATGATCTCAATATCACTGAAAGACCACATAACTGCACATTATATACGCCTACATGTATACAATTATATATTGTATATAAAAAGTATGAGGTTGCTGGAGCTGGTGTGAATTATCCTGAAAATGCTTAGGGATCTTATTATCCATAATATATAAAGTTCCTTCTCAAAATATTGGAATGGCAAGACCAGTTCTTTTGTTTTTGCCATACACTGATGACATATAGGTTTTAGATCAGAATATGAGATCATAGATCTGAATTTCAGCTTTAATTTCCTGATATTTACATCTAGATGTGTTCAATAACTTAGAGCATTGCACTTTTGGTGGCAGACCACCAATTTTTAGGTGAGCAAAAGTATAGGGACAGATAGTCTTAAAGTAAAATAAAATAAATAGCACTTAATATTTGGTTGCATACCCTTTGCTTGCGATAACTGCATCAAGCCAGCATCCCACTGACATCACTCATGCATGATCAGTTTGTTTATGGTCTGTTGATTGATTTGGCCAGTATAAAACCTTCCAACTTTGACCAATGAGCTTGTATGTTTTGGATCATAAGAAGATCCTTCCTTTCTCCACACTTTGGCCTTTTTATCACTTTGGTAGAGTTTAATCTTGGTCACATTTGTGGCTTATCTCTGTATTTCTTTGCGAATTCCAATCTGGCTTTCTGATTCTTACTGCTGATGAGTGGTTTGCATCTTGTGGTATGGCCTTTACATTTCTGCTATCAACGTTTTCTTCAAACAGTGGATTGTGATACCTTCATCCCTGCATGGAGGTTGTTGGTGAGGTTACTGTTGTTTTTGAGTTTTCTTCACAGTTCTTACAATGTTTCTATCATCATCTACTTTCACGGCACCTGCTCCATTTCTGGTTGTAGTACACCAGTGGTTTCCTTCTTTTTCAGGACATTCCAAATTGTTGTATTGGCTATACCCAATGCTTGTGCAATGACTCTGGTCGATTTTCCATATTTTCACCTCTTCAAAATGGCTCACTTTTCTCCCATAGACAGCTCTCTTGTCTTCATGTTGGTTTACCCTTTTTCAATAACAAATGCAGTATTCAAAGGCAAAACCCAGTGCTCAAACCAAGAGTAGATGTTCAGAGCTATTAATTGTTTAAACAGTCAATCTAACAGGGTACACCTGGGCAACAGGAAACACCTGTCAGGCCAATATTTCGGATCACTTGAAAAATGTGTAGGATCAAACAAAAGGAACCATGTTCTAAGTTCAACACATGAACACTAGATGAAAAGAAAGCTGAAATTCTAACCAATCATCTCATCTTCATGTTTGATCCCAAACCTAAATGTCTCCAGTGTATAGCAAAACCAAAATAGTGTCCTTGCCATTCCAGGGGACTGTACATGTACAGACTTATTGAAAAACAGATGAGGCAGAGGTTATATTCTGTAAAGGAAATAATTTTATACCAGTTAAACATGCATTTGCTTGCAATGTGATCAGACTTTGCTTTGCTTGCAAAGTGACCGAAAGAACTAGATCGCTGGTACAAGCTGCCAAAATGGGTTCTCAGGAGGGTGGCTGGCCTCTCTCTTAGAGATAGGATGAGAAGCTTGGTTATCCAAGAGGAACTCATAGTAGAGCCGCTGCTCCTGTGTGTTGAAAGGAGCTAGTTGAGGTGGTTCGGGCACCTGGTAAGGATGGGTTGCCCCCTGGGCGCCTCCCTAGGAAGGTGTTCCAGGCATGTCCAGCTAGGAGGAGACCTCGGGGAAGACCCAGGACCAGGTGGAGAGATTATATCTCCACACTGGCCTGGGAACGCCTAGGGATCCCCAGTCAGAGCTGGTTAATGTGGCTCGGGAAAGGGAAGTTTGGGGTCCCCTGCTGGAGCTGCTGCCCCCGCAACCCGATAATGGCTAAGCGGTTGAGGATGGATGGATGGTGATCAGACTTACTCATGAGCATTCAGTTTCATTGATAAAACACAAAAAGAGACTTTGACATTTATTATATAGTAATTCTTGTACTATTTAAATTCAAGCGTAGACTTCATAATATAGCCTGAGTCCTGTATATATTGTATTGTTATTTACCCTGTATAGGGTGCCAACCCATCGCAGGGCAGTAATATAAATCTGTATGTAAAATCTATTCTTGTGTCATTAGAAAAACACCACTGTGGTGTACTACACACTTGGTCAGGATGAATTGAGAGAAGCTGATTTGATTTAGATTTTGCTGCTTAACCACTATTTACTATTAATAAAGTTTTGACTCAGCACCACCACCTGTTACCACCTGCACCGATATTCCCAAAGGCACCAAAAAAATTGCAATACAAACGTATATGTTGTTTTTGTGTGTTAGCTGTGAGCACAAAAATAGACCCCTGACTTGAAAGCCATCAGTTTAGACCTCTTGTTCTCTTCCTGTAACCAGTGATGAACAAATGCGCTTTGCCACTATTACTCATTATCTGATCTACTGTCAAGTTTCTTTCTCCTCTACTGAATATGTAAATGGATCATTATTCTGACAACAAAACTACTGATTAGTGAGGCAGTTTTCCCCTCTGATACATTATTAGATATTAACACCATTCATGCTTGGCTTGTAACTTTTCTCATTTCACTTTTTAAAGGTGAGGTGAACATGTGTTGTGCATTTCACACAGACTAATTAATTCTTAGAGTTCTACTGATTAAGGAAACAAAAAAGCAGCCAAGGTCAGACCCTCATGACTTGATGCAGAACGATGACACAATAGGATGGTTTTGTTTAGACAGCTCTTGAAAAAAGATGATGTCGATCATGACAATGGTAAATTAACTGAAATGATCTGTTCCCAAAAGCTAGCTTTTGTTCAGCAAACATGTTTTATCCTTCAAATGAATTGAATAATTAAAGGCATTTTATAATTTCTTCAATTACTTTTCTCTAATAAACCATGTGACTATTCTTTTGCCATATTAATTAAACAATTAATTAATTAAGCTGGTGTGTGGTGGGCGTTCTGGCGAACTATGGCTGCCGTTGCATCATTCAGGTGGATGCTACAAACTAGTGGTGGTTGAGGAGATCCCCCCATACTATGTAAAATGCATTGAGTGTATAGAAAAAGCACTATATAAATATAACTAACTAACTAATTAAACAATTAACCCTTAATTTTTTGTCATCTTGTGCAAATAACAGACAAAGATTTAATATTCATAATTGTTACTTGAGGCACTGCAAATGTTCAATATACAGTATCTATCCTCACTTAGTACTCTACTGTGGTTATAGAAACACACAATTGTATATTAAGGTTATCTATGCAAAAGTTCAGGTATGGATATTTTATCAATATGATTGATTTCCATTCTTTCTGTGAATGAGTTCGCTTTGGATTTTTAAGCCAATTAAAAAAAATATGCTTAAATATTGTGTTCATTTATAGATCATAAATAAGGGCATCTCAGTTCTTATAGCTCAAATTAATATTATTGTTCTGTAATGCATACGGATAATTGCATGTATCAATATAAAATCAATTTAATAATCAAGTCTTACATTTCAGCTTTATTTTTTTAGCTTACCTAGAATAATCTGGAAGAAGATGCATTTTAATTAGATGAAATAAAAGCAATGTAAGAAAGTCATGCAAGGGCCAAAAGGTAATCTTTTATTTTAGTTTATTAACTGTGTACATTATCATATTTTTATCTTTATCATAATGTAGCAATTTGTTAATGTATAAATGACTTCTACAGGCTTCATTATGGTCTTTATTTAAAAGATATATGTGAGGTTTTATCACTACCCAAAGAAAAATAATGATTTTTTTCAAAAGATAATAATAAATAAATAAATTTTAAAAGAATACTACTACTACTACTACTACTACTACTACTACTAATAATAATAATAATAATAATAATAATAATAATAATAATTCAATTAAAACTGGGTTTAAAAAAATGACCTCTATTCTATGTATTTAAAATGTTAAAAAGCAAATAATTATTCTGGGGTGAATTGTTGTATCTGAGTGTACTTTTCAAAAGGTTGCAAATTATTTCTCTCTCTCTCTCTCTCTCTCTCTCTCTCTCTCTCTCTCTCTCTCTTTCTCTCTCTCTCTTTCTCATGTTGGCAAACCTCCTAGATTTATAAAGCAAATGCATGTCAGCATTTCCCTGGTTCTACTTTATTATTATTTTCTCCTATTTTTGATGCCTGAAATGTTTAAGATGTCCTGTCAAAATTTTTATAATAGTTTAGCATTCACTGGTTAAAGATTTTTCTGAAGAGTTCCAAGCTAACAACCACATGCCACAGTTGCCTTCATGGCGACATCAAACTGGAATATGATCATGGAACATGCTCCGAAAATTCTTTTGGCACTATGGTAATTGATTGTACACACCTTCAGAACAAGGGAGACTTTCTGCATGCTTGTTTGTGTGTGTGTGCGTGTGCGCGTGTGTGTGTGTGTGTGTGTGTACGTGTGTGTGTGTGTGTCACTAATTTCAATGGGCATTGGCATGTTGTCACAACACAGCTGTAATTACATGCTGTTTTGTCATTTTGGAACATTTGAAGTTTGCTATAGCAGATGAATATAACTCAGTGAACCAATGTGTGAAGCTGTTGTCAACCCTGTCAAAGTGCAGCAATAATCAGCTGTCTAATTTCTGCCCAAATGCTGAAAATAGACATTTTAACCCTCATCCTACCAACATATTTAACATAAAAGGAACACCGACTGGGATCCCTGGGGACCCCAAGAATAAACTAGTGTAATAAACAACCATCATAGCAAAATGTTAACTTATTTCTTATTAAAATGTATTATGTAATTAATGTTGTCTGGAAAAAAAATGGATTATTATTATTTTAATTTGCATAAGGTGTCAAATGAAAATATATACTTTTCTTTAATGGAAATTGCAGCTTTTATACCAAGTATAATCCACATTAGTACTTAAAAGCTTATTTATATCCTTTGATTCTGGTATCATTTAGTTTTCAGTAATTTCAAGTAAACATTATTTGTGTTATATTTATATGGTGAAATCAACCGGGGTCATTTGTGGAAAATTCTCTGTCCACTATAGAGTACATATAACACAAGTTAAGAATTTTCCAGCAAAGATATACTCACGCTAATTCAGTTGACTCTTCGTTCAGGTTTCGAAAAATACCACACAGAATCAGTGAGTGAGGAAAAGCAAAGGTCCAATTTTATTTAGCCCAAGCACATGAGATCCAAACCGTTTGAGACATCCCAAAGAGTGATCTGACTAGCCTGGAGCGGGGCTCCCCTTTTATACAATTGTCCTATGAGCCTCCACCCCTTGTTCTATTTTCAAATACCAATATGTTTAGCTATTCTTGCCTCCCATTCCCCTTATGTCCATATTTGTACAGATTCTGACAACCCTTATATTACATCATTACTCTTTTTCAGCAACCTTTATAATCGTGTTTTATTCATTTCCCTATCCCCTTAGGTTCCTATTTCAGTCTTTTCCCAATTCCCTTAAATTCGACCTAGCCCAGTTTGGGTTTTTTAAAACCGTACTTCCCGTTTTGTTCAACACTTGGCTTCCGGTCGTTGGACAAAGAGGATCTCTGTTGCTGCACCTTTGGATATTTTTCCATTTATTTGAATATGGGTGAGTGTTTTAGATTATCTACTTTTAACTGTGACTTATTCATTTTTACATATTCTTTGTCCCTGTGTTGCTTCCATACATCTTTTGTCCCTTGCCTCCTGTGTGTGTGTGTGTGTGTGTGTGTGTGTGTGTTTCCATAGACCTATAGATAGCTCTCTGCTTTTACCTCATTCCCTTCCTTTTTTGGTCCATTCGCTGCTTAATGCTGCCTGTTATTTTGGCTACTAGTGACCAGGTGCACATGGTGAATGCCCTTCTTTACATGCTTCTCTGTGTCTCTTGGTATGCAGCTCACAATGCGGGACTTGGTTTCCTATTCGCTGCTCTAGAGGGACTGGAGGGCTTTGATCTCAACACTAGATACCAGCTGTCCCACCTGTTTGCGGACCTTGCTCTTTTGGTTGACGTCTTGCGCACTCCTTCTACAACGTCCACTTTCCCTCCTCCTCTACGATATCGGTTGAGCCCAGCTGCTACCCTTGTCGACGCCTCTACTCAGATGGGTCCTGCCGTCAGTACGCCCTCTCTATTCTCTGCTGATGTCTACGAGGCAATGGATTCCCCCAGTACTGACTATTCTGACGACCCGCTAAGCCCTATTTCATCACCAGGGCATACTCCTTACCATCCGTCTTTTTCTCCCTCCTACTCTCCTACCAGTCCCTCTTATTCTCCTACTAGTCCTCCTTATTCCCAATAAATGTGGTGACAGCTTACTACTCTCTGTGTCCTGTTGTTATTTCCTTATTTTTCTTTATCTGATATACTAAACTATTTACAACATTCCCTCCTCTGAGGCTTTTGGGAAAGCCTCACCTCTTAATTTAAAGGGTACCTATGTATGAATTGGTTCTGGCGCACCTTTCGCCCATCTTGGGTTAATTGTCGGAGGGTCAGTCTTACAAAGCCGTACTGCCTCTGTCGATACACCCCCTCTTCTCCTGAATCACTATCCTCACTATCTGAGTTTCTTGCGTTTATAACTTCCACACTACATTTATCGGGATGGGCTGTTAAAAGGTCTTGATGTACCTGAGGAAGACTTCCTAGAGCGATGTGGCATGGGGCTTCATAGTAAATTGGTAACTGGAGAATTGGCGATAAGACGCCCCTTCTTCGTTGCCTTGTCTTTAAGTATACATAGCTTGTCATGCTTTTCCTCGTTTTAATATGCTTAATAAGCGCTACTTAATACTGATTATTCTACTGATTACATAAGGTTGCTGAAACTACCACTACCATCACATGGGTTATATCCATATACAATATAAGAAACGTAATCCCCTAGTTTTCTCGGCCAGGTTCTTACAACCTGCAGCCTTGTATCCTTCGGGTCTCGTTTTTAGTGTCTCATGCGCTATTCTTGAGTTACATGTATTCAGGGGTGGGCGAAAAAACCTTACATAAGGAAAAATTCCCACCCTGCCAGCCTTTATCAGTGCTCTACAGCATCTATGACCAAGCCATTGCCTGAATACACTGGTTACTGTAATTGTTTGACATTCAGAACAATTTGTAATTTTAAACAAAGATCGGAAGGTTGACAACAGTCTTTTACTGTCCTTTTTCCACGCGGATGGTCTGATGGTCTTGGTCCTCTTCATCTACACCCAATCCCTCTTCTGTGGATTCAATTTGTACGATAGCTTGTTCCGGGGTGGCTTTCAATAAGTCCAGGACTGTTCTGTGTTCTCGCACAGTATTGCCAGAGCTATGCAAGTAAAACGTGCAGGGTAACCGTAGAACCGAATGTAATGCGCCAGAGTCTGGTTGTCCTGGACTAGTATACCAGAATACGGTCATGTTGGAAAGACCCGCTTTTTCTCGGATAGGCCCTTTCCGGCCTCTACCTTGTATTAGCGGGAATTGTGTGTAATTTCTGTCTCTTTATGTGTGCTGTGCTTGCAAATGTAACGAACTTGTAACCGTCAGACTGTATCACTTCTACACATCGTCTTCCGCCTCTTCGTCTTCCGCCTCTTGTGTCTCGCTGTTATTTGCATTAGTGGGTTCTGTGTTTGAGGTAACAGGCACTGTCAGGTCAGCAGCGGGGTCAGCAGCGGGAACATATGGGCGCATATCGACGTACACAGCCTCTGTTTCATTGCCCTGGCTCTGTCGTCTGCACACAACCACCCCCCGTTGAGGCGGAAACGCCTCACCCAAAACGACGTACTGGCCAGAAATGTTATTTGTAGTAACAGCGGACACGGCCAATTTGCGAGTGCAAGGTATAATGCAACAGGTAATGAAGGCGAGTAGCAGAAACAACGCCAGCAGCGCAGTGCCAATACGAGCAATCATTGCCATCCAGCTGCCCGACATCATCCAGGAGAGCCAGGACGGCAGGTGTATCGCATCACCTCGACCCGAGTTGGCTACATGCTCCCTCTGTAAGGCTTGCAGGCGGGCAAGCACCTTGGACAGGGCCCCCCGTTGACCCGTGTGGAGAGGAATAGCGGCACAGCACTCGGGGCCAATCATTGTACAGACCCCCTCCTCAGGAGCCCTCATTTGGTCAAGGGCAAAGTGATTCTGGGCCGCCATTAGAGATGTTGCATGAAGTTGGTCCCGGATAAGGGCCAGAGCGGCCAAAGTGTAGTTAATGAACCTCTGCTGGTTGTACCACAAATAGTTAATCCAGGCGGTGTTACGAACAACCTGTACTCCAGGGAGCAGGGTGGCGGCAAACCCACTTCCCACCGACCCCATGGCCTTGTATTTCTCCGGGACATTCACAGGAGCACCTGCCCAGTTCAAGGTGACCACCGTGTCGGCTGTCCAGTCCATGTAATTCATGGTATCCGCATCTTTAAGGTATTGACTCCAAAGCGCAGCATCACGGCACGTGCGGGAGCGCGGAAGAGGAGGAGGAGGCCCAGGGGGGTCAGGCAGTACGATGACACGTGTCTTCCCGTCGAGTCGGACAGGGGCGCAACACCCCTGCCATTCAGTTGGCAATGTCAGGCGGACCCGGTCCCCCCCGCAGTACCAGAACACATCCGCCACCGCCCGGGTGCCAAAAACCAGGTCTGGTATAGGGATATCAACCCACGCTGGTAGTGCACTAGAATTGTCTGTCTTGGAGTTATGGGACGGACGCACGGGAATAAGCAAATCTTCCGAGGGGAGGGTGAAGTTGCAGCGGGCTGATAGATTACCAACGTCGTAAATGCCGAACGGGGAGCACACACACAAGGGAAAGATTGGGGGTAACTCCTGGCGGACGGACACAAAAGCAGCATCGTGCGTTTGTAGCAGCTGAAACAATCACGAGGCACTGGCATTCCGCATCCAGTCAGGGCCATAGTCCATAGAAAGAGATCCCAGTAAACAGACCATGGGACACAGGAACTGTTCTGTATATGGAGCGGAGAGACATTCGGTGATGTCGCCTAGAGGAAACATGAGATGCGGCGCGGATGCCCGGTCATGGCAGACCAGGCATGAACGATCCGTGACAGCCCTGGCAGTGTGGAACATCCAGGTGAGATACAGGTTAGTTTGATCCTCAGTCAAAGGTGTGTCGGCCGTAGACATAGAGTATCGTTGCAGTTTCATGAAGGCATCGGCATGAATAAGTTGCACACCCATGGGGACAGAGGCCTGATGAGAGAACAAAGGATTCTCAGACCCACGGGTAACACAAGCAGCGGCTGTAAAACGAAATGTGAGATGGGGCAAGGCACCAAAGGCATTCGAGGGGACGGGGTGCGACTGGTTGAAGCGACACCACCAACTCGTCGGGGTCCCCGTGATCTTGAGGTGACCGATAGTAAGGTTCAGGGAGTAGTAACCGGCCTCGTAGAAAGCTATATGTGGGCCACCACGAAGCAAAGATGCCTGATAGGCGAGTGTGACCAAGTTCAGAGCACAAAACATCTCGCGGGAATGAACAGTCGACAGGGTGGCTATATACAGGAGTGGAACCTCCATTATGGATCGAGGGGGACTGCCAACTCTGTCAGGGTGACCTTGATAACGTGACGTAATGCGACGTGTCCCGAGGCTCTCTATTTTGTGGCCAAACATAGATGATGAAAGAATGTCCTTCTTTAGGCGGTCTGCTAGGCGTTTTGCTGGGTCGTCGTCGAGGTCACCTAGGGAGATACGACCACCTTGTGCATTTCTCTTGCGTCGTCGAGGTGGTCTCGGTGCGGGTGTGCCAGGGGGGAGTACTGAGGTAGTGACAGGTGCATAGGCCCCAGGTGACATGGTACTTGCCGGGGTGTAGCTACATCCGGGGGTGGAAACATGAGTGTCTTCAGGCTTGTGGAAAGGTGCATATACAAACAAAAGAGCCATAGTCAGTCTGGCCACCAGGACCACAGCCCATACTACAATGATAGCCTTGTCGTTGCTCATGAGTCTATATGGAGGAGCCGCCATCCGGGAGCTCAGCATGGTCGTGTGCAGGGGAGGGTCCTGCTGTGCTGTCCGAGAGTAAAGCAGGGGGACTTAATTCACCCAAATCCATGAAATCTATAGTCTCGTATGGTACGGATGACTGGACAGGTGGGTCGGCCAAACTTTGTACTATAGAGGACAAATCAGCTGAGATGGAGTGCAAGTCTTCAATCTCCGTGGGAGGAATCGGTCGCATTTCCTGGCTCGCTGGTGCCCCCTCAACTCCTGATGGGCCAGCTGTTTCCCCAACTGTAGTGAGCTCATCGCTGGACCAGCCGTCGCCGGGACTGGAGATGGGGCTAGGGGTCTGCCGGTCTGCCCGTCTTTTGGTCTGTGCCCTTGTACCTTGCGCCGGACTACGGTCTTCCTCAGTGCCACTATCACTGTCCGTGCTGGAGTCAATAGGCGAGTGGTCAGGTGGCTGGGCTGGGTGAGTCTTTCCTGACGCTGAGGACTGCTCGCCAGGGGGTAACGGCTGTTCGTCAGTTGATTCACGAAGTAGTGGTCCCTTGCCAAATCCTCCTCGGCTACAGTGGTTCAAATGATACCAGTGGGGTCATCCTGCTACTTTGACCGCCGTCGGTGTGGCAGCCACTACTTCAAACGGCCCTTCCCTTCGCGGCTCTAGAGAGTTCTTTCTCTTGAAGACCCGGATCCAGACGTGATCTCCTGGATCAATCTGCCTCACCTGGGGTACTTCCTCACCGTGGACCGCCTCTTGAATCTGCGAATACAAGTGTCTGTGGATCTGTGTGAGGGTACTTATATAGTTTTTCATTTCACTTTCCAATTGTTCTAACGAGGGACCCGTGTACGTGTGAACGCCATGGGCATCGGGCGCCCCGTCAACATTTCGTGGGGTGTAAGGTGCGTCACGCAGCTAGTTTGGGAGCGCATTTTAAACAGGGCCAAGGGTAAGGCCTGTACCCAGGTCAGTCGTGAGCTGTCACATATTTTTGCCAATTTACTTTTCAATACACCGTTGGCTCGTTCTACCATACCCTGGGACTGGGGATGATACACACAGCCCAATTTGTGCTCAATCCCCAGTGCCTTGGTAATCAATTCAATGGTCTGGTTAACAAAGTGGGCTCCATTGTCAGAGCTCAGATAGTCTGGAATACCAAAGCGTGGAATGACTTCTCGAGAGAGAAACTTGGCAGCGGATTTTGCATCTTCTCTAGAAGTGGCCGTAGCTTCTACCCATCTACTGAAGCGGTCCTCTACCACAAATATGTAGCATTTTGATTCTTTCCTATTCTCGGCCCCCATGTCCACATAGTCCATCATCAAATGCCTGAACGGACCCATTGGTGGCGGAATGTGTCCTAGAGGTGCGGTGAAACTCTTCCGCACATTGTTTCTTATGCACGTTTCACAGTTATTGAGCGCCTGGTCCACCGCACTCGCCAAACACGGCGACCACCACTCTTATTATCTTATAGTCTTATAGTCTTATTTTCCGGATTGTCTCTGCTCTGTTGGTATGATCAAGACCGTGGGCGTCTTTTATCAGTAACGGTAAGAGACTAGCAGGGGCCACACACACATGCCATCGATGCTACGCCAAAGGCCAGTTCCCTTATCCTTTTTTGCCCCCCGTTTTATCCACGTGGAGAGCCCTGCTTCCCCAGCTGTGTTCTGCACTTCCACTATCTGTGCTATGTTGTTCTCCATTGGGTGACGGACTGGGATCTCTTCTGGCTGCTTGAGTGCCATCATCTGGGCCGGTCCTACTGCGGCTTTCTTGGCAGCTTCGTCTGCCAATGCGTTCCCTTTAGTAATAAAAGAGCCATCTGTTTTGTGAGCTTTACATTTGATAATAGCTACCGCTGATGGTAAGTTCATAGCATACAATTAGTCTGAGATTGCCTCTCCATGGGTCACAGTAGACCCGTCAGCTCGTTGGAATCCCCTCTGTGCCCATATAGGACCGAAAACATGGCACACCCCATGTGCATAGGCAGAGTCTGTGTACACATTGCATCGTCGTCCACTGCCCAGTTTACAGGCAGCTGTCAAGGCTTTTATTTCTGCCAGCTGGGCCGAACACGGTTGCGGAAGGGGAATGCTCAAAACTACCCTAAACCCCGGGGGAGTTTTGTCCGCCTCTATCACGGCATAACCTGCCCGATTCCCTTCATTAGTACGGAAACAGGACCCATCTACATAGAATGTGCGCTCCGCATCGTGCAAAGCATCAGTTTCTAAATCAGGTCGCGCCTTCAAAAATTTTTCAGACTCACTGACACACTCATGCGGTTCTCCATCTAGAGGCGTCATCATCTGTTCTGCTGGATTAACCGTATTGCATCTTTCAATAGTTAATTCAGGGGCTGAGAGTATGGAGTCATAACCTGTACGTCACGAATTGGTTATTACAAAATTCTGACTGGTCAAAAGTGCATGGAGAGCATGAGTTGTGTACAGGGTGACCGGATGCCCCATGGTAATCGAAGATGCCTTCTGGTATGCGAATGCTGCTGCCGCCAACGAATGGTAGCACAGTGGCATGCCTCTTTCTACGTTGTCAAGGGCCGTACTGTAGTAGGCTATAGCTTGTCTTCCTTTACCTTGTTGTTGCTGGGTCAGTACGGCGGTTGCATATCCTTTTCTTTCCGAAACGTACAAATGAAACGGTTTTCTATAATCTGGATTAGCGAGGGCTGGTGCCGTGGCCAGCGCTGCCTTTATATCTATAAAAGCCGCGTCTCCTTCAGGCGTCCACTCTAACTTGGCATTCGGTTGCGTATGGTCTGCTGCTTTAATCATGTCCCATAAGGGTTGGACTCTCAAAGCAAATTCACATATCCATGGACGACTAAATCCCGCCATACCCAAAAAGGCCAACATCTGTCTTACTGTCTGTGGCCTAGGGGCCTTACTAATCGATTCCACATGTCTGGGAGCTATTGTACGGCTTTCTCCTTCCAATATTCGACCCAGATATTGCACTTTGGTTTTGCAAAACTGCAGCTTTTCCCAGCTGACTTTGTGGCCATTGTCTGCCAGTAGCCGTAATACTTTTAGCGAATCTCGTTGACACTCTTCCTCTGAGGAACTGCATATCAGGAGGTCATCGACATATTGCAAAACCGTGCTCTGGCAGTAGCCAAATCTTGGGCTAACACCTGATTGAATATTGATGGACTTTCACAGTATCCTTGCGGCAGCCTAGTATAGGTGTACTGTTTCCCTTCATACGTAAAGGCGAATAGGTGCCGCGATTCAGGATGCAAAGGCACACTGAAAAAGGCTGAGCATAAGTCAATGACTGTGTACCACTTCGTTCCCTCTGGGATATTTGTCAACAATGTGTGAGGATCCGGTACTACGGGCGTTTCTGGTACTACTATCTGATTGACGGCACGTAGATCGTGGACCAACCTCCATTTGTCTGTACCCGGCTTTTTGACCAGAAAAATGGGTGTGTTGCAGGGACTATTGGTGGGAACAAGGACCCCTGCTTCCAGCAGTCCCTGTATGGTTGGCCTTATTCCTTCCCTGGCTTGCTCCGAGAGTGGATATTGTCGTTGATAGGGCAACTTAACATCCTTTTTGACTCTTATCCTTGCTAGGCCTGCTGATTTTACTAATCCTACATCTGTTGCGTGCTTGGTCCATAGTTGCTCAGGTATATCCTGCAACGGGTCCTATGTAGTGTCTCTGTCCGACTCCACTATAGCCATTTGCTTGTTCTGTCCCTCCATCTTCCGGTGTATTTCCATATTTCCTGCAAACGTCATGTCAATGGCTGCTATCGAGATGCGGGTGTATTTCCCATCTGGTGACGTATGTAGATATCGATTTTGGGTAGGTTTCCATTCCCGTACCTCCTTTGCTTGTTTCACCATGGGTGCCACGTCTTTTGGCTCAAAACCGCGTGCTACCATAAGGGTGACATGGGGAGCGGCTTCTTTTTCCTGGTACCAATTCATTATCCTATCTGGGAGTTTAATTATCACCGCCACCCCTTGAGGTCCACAGACCACATCCAGCGTTTTGATGTCCATTTTCTGTCCCTGTTCTATTTCGTCCCATAGTTGTGCGTAGTCCCGGTCTTGCCCACCTTTATCGTATTTGATGGTACAGTGCAGCGGAGTGCTCGCTTCCCGGTACTCTGGTCGCATATATTGGACCCACAGTTGCCATTCTCGATACTTCTTCCATAGTTCTGACTGATGTAAGTCTGGTATTTCCAACCAGTACACCTTGTCCACTTCCCGTACTGTAGTTTTTCCTTTAAGTACAATGAGGCACTGCATAGCCTTAGCTTTTGGAAACGTGACCCTCATGCCAATTTGCTTCGCACCGTATTTGTGCCCCTAGCTTACACAAAGTGTCTCTTTCCAATAAGTTGACAGGTGCGTCTGGGGCATACAGAAGCGGGGTCTGAATTGTTACCCTATCCAGTGTTAGTTCCTGAGGCTCAGTAAATCGTAAGGTTTCTGTTTTCCCTGAGAAGCCCATCGTTTGTATTGCCTTACGTGAAAGGGGGAGCTGGGAGCCTTCTTTCCCGATGCTTGAGTAGGTAGCCCCTGTATCGATCATGAAAGATGTGCTAAACATATTTCCTATTCTTACCGTTATTGTGGGTTCCTGTTCGGGGTGCAGTGTGGTGGCATACTGCATCAGCTCCCCCGTTGGCTTCTCTGGGCATCTTCAACTTTGGTTCGGTCCCTGTCCTTCACTGGGGCCATACATGTGGCCTCCCGGAGGTACTGGGATCTGAGGCTGCCAAGGTAGCTGTGTTCTACCGACTTCAGGCATTGGTTGGGGAACTCTAGGTCCCAACATCTGCCCTCGCCTTTCAGCCCTATCCACCCTTTCACCCCATGTCGGTCTAGAGAGATGCGGGCAGTTTCTTCTCAAATGGCTAGGGTCCCCACACTCCCAGCATCCCTCAGTCTGGTTACTTCCTCGGGGCATGAACCTGCCTCTGCCATATCCCCTCCCCTTTTTCCAATATGGCTGTCCAGAATACACGGGGGACCCATTTGATACGCCTGGTCGTAGGGGGTTGGGTGCATCATCACAGGCCCTTGCGTCACTTGCACTTGGGGATACCCCTGGGTGTCTGCTCCCTTTGCTTCTACGTCTGTTCCAGCAAGGCTTGAGGGCTGTGCAGGCACCATCATAGCCGCTTGCTTAGCACTCTCTTTTCTTTTCTCTTTCTCCTCCTGTTTGGTCCTGGCTATTTCTCCAAGTTGTGCCTTGTATAATTGAGTCAGCAAGGTCTCTGCGGCATCCTTAGCCTCCTTTTTCATCTTTCTATGCTGCTCTACGTGGTGCGTTACGTGTGCCATGAATGTGTTCCATTCCATTGAACTTAACCCTACTACTTCTTCCAGCTTCTTCTGTACTTCATCTGGCAGGGATTTCTTTAACAGCATTTTGAACAGTCCTACACTCGCTACCGAGGAATCCCATTTTGCTCCCGTCTCATCTCTCCACTTGTCTTGGAAACTTCGTACAAAGGCTAAAACGTTTTCGTCTTCTTTTAGCTTGATCACTTCTAGTCTCCCCGGGTCCATTTTGGCCGGGTATATGGCTCGAATAGCATCCCATATTACTGTCCGCATTCCACCGAAAGGTACAGGATCTATTGCCGGGTCATCCAGGGAGTCGTCTATACCGGCTGTTTTTAGAATCTCTTCAGTGCGTCCTTTTCCCACTGTTTGGCATAGAATGGCCTTAATGTCCCCCACAGCCAGGTGTTGTCCCGCTGTTTTTTCTTCAAACTGTGTGATCCATTTCTGACCTCCTTCACACATGCTGGGTAACCTTTGTATTAGTCCAGTCAGATCCATGAAATTCCATGGAGTGTACTGTAATGTTTTTCCCTTAACCATCAAAGGATATTGCGTTATTAATGACTCCCCTGGTCTGTTGCTCACGTATTCCCCTTTGGTAAGATACCTGCGGTACTTGAGTGGAGGTTTCAGGCTTTTTTGGTCTCTCAGTTGCCTCCCTTTTTTATCCTCCTCTCCCTCTGATGTTTCTCCCTGGGTCCCCTCATACTCGTCTTTATCGCTCTTGTCGTTTTCCGCCATACTCTCACGTTCGGCATTCCTTCTATTTTCCGCATCCAATTCTGCCACTGGCTGAAATCGGTCCCTCTCTTCACTTCCCACTAGCGATACCTCTAGGCCTTCCTTTTGCTGGGCCATAGATCGGCTCAGCACCTGCTCCATTTCCTGTAACTTCTTGAATTCTTCCTCTTGTTGGGCCCTTAATCCTGCGACCACTTCCGCCACTTGCTTAGACTGATTGGCCAGTTCTTCCATTCTATTCATCGTTCCTTCATCATATATGATCACTTCTTCCATTCTGTTCATCCGGTCTTCCATTTCCTCATCATCTGATCCCAGGTAGGGATTTATCATAACATCCCCCTCCAGCCTCACCTTCCTTCCTTTTCCTTTCATCCATCTTTTCTCTACTACTCTATCCCATGCTCCATCCACAAAGTCCTGTCGTCCCTCATGTCTTCTGACTTCTTTTCCCCCTTGGTCCCCTTCCCTTTCTTCTCTTTCCTGTTGTCCCTTTTTCCTTCTTTTAATCTGAACACTAGGCTTCGGGGTGCTGGTAGGCCCTCCCCCATAGCTCATTCCTGGCCTAGGGGCGCCCTCATTTTTCACTTCTTTTAGGTACCATTCCACCCTTTTGTGCTTGTTCGTGTTGCTTCGCCTCCCGTAGATACTGCTCACACCTATCCCTTTGTTCTTGTTCCCCTTGCCTCCCTTGTTGGCTCTTGATGTAATCTTCCACCATTTTCTGCCTCTCTCTGTCCTCAAGGTCTGGTATGCTAAAGTCCATACTCCACTCTCCTACACAGGTGGCTCCATGTAAGTTTCTTCTGCCTTCCACCTTTTCAGCCACCATTTGATCTCCTTGGGTTGACGTGGTTTTCTTTTGCAATCCTTTGAAAACTCCTTGCATTTCTACTTCCGCTTCTTCCCATTCCTCCTCTTCCCGTGATCCTGTTTCCAACAGTGGGTATATACCCGTCAGCGGGTTCTTTTTCCTAGGTTTTATCTCAGGTTTAAATTTGGGGTTGTATGGGGGCGGGGGTCCCCGCTCTCCCTGCTTTTCGGCTTGGGGTACCACATCCCCTTTTTTGCTTTCTGCTTTTTTTTCAATCTTGGATCTTTCTTTTTCCATCGTTTCCTGCACCTTTCTTGCTATCTCTTTCTCTCTCTATCTCTGTCCCTTCTTTCTCTTCCTTCTCGGTAAAACCAGTCTGCTATCTTTTCTTGTTTGACTTGTTTCTCTCTCGCTTTTTGTCCCTTCTTTTGTTCTCCCCAAATGACAATTCGGTCCTTCATCTTTTGACACTCTTTCTCTTCAAACGTGCCTGTCTTAGGCCATTTCCATAGTCCACATGTCTTCTCATTCCATTTTTTGCAATAATGTCTAATATCTTTTTCATCCGTCTTATGCTTTTCCACAATAATTTCCAGCGCCGTCCTTCCCTTTTCTGTTTCAGCAGCCATACTTGGCAACCAAATGCATTTCTCTTATCTAGCTGCTCCTGTTCCACCCTCCTTTTTATGCGTCCTTTTTTCTTTTTCCCCTTCCTCTTCGTTTTTTCGGCCCAGCTTTCTGTTTTCTCTCGACTGTATACTACAATTGCTCACACGTTAGTATACATTTTACACATAACATATTTCATATTTTTCTCCTGACTTTCCCTAATTTCAAAACACTTTTTATTTTTACTCATACACTCACCGGGTATTACTCTACCCAGACCTGGGCCCAGGATTTATACCCCTCTAAGCAGACCTGGACTCACTCCAGCGGTATCAGGGGTCCCCACCAAGCAGTCACCACCCTTTATGTGGCCGGTATCTGGGGTTGTGAGGCCTCACCACCTGCCTCTATTGCAGACCTGAATCTATTAATTCAGCATTATCGCAGGACTTTCACACATGCACTTTAATCACTCATTTCACCTTCTCTGCGTTACAGCAAATCAAGCACTTTTTCATGACACATCATCTTTTGCCTTTTCTCACTCACTTCCTTAAACTGTGTCCCAATTACAATACAGTACACTTAAAGTGGGCTCTTTTGGAGACCAACTCTATCCTTCCTCCGTCCCGTGGGGCCTGACCCGAGTGACAGCAGAGTATCTAAGGCAGGACTTTGTTTAAACGGGTGCCTGTCATACCTTTTCCCTATACGGCCTTTTTGCTGTCCCTCGGAACCAAGTCCCACAACCCAGATTCAGGATATTCGGATCTTAGCCCAGTCCCTTCGTGGTCGCCAAAATGTGGAACAATTCTCTGTCCACTATAGAGTACATATAACACAAGTTAAGAATTTTCCAGCAAAGATATACTCACGCTAATTCAGTTGACTCTTCATTCAGGTTTCGAAAAATACCACACAGAATCAGTGAGTGAGGAAAAGCAAAGGTCCAATTTTATTTAGCCCAGGCACATGAGATCCAAACCGTTTGAGAAATCCCAAAGAGTGATCTGACTAGCCTGGAGCGGGGCTCCCCTTTTATACAATTGTCCTATGAGCCTCCACCCCTTGTTCTATTTTCAAATACCAATATGTTTAGCTATTCTTGCCTCCCATTCCCCTTATGTCCATATTTGTACAGATTCTGACAACCCTTATATTACATCATTACTCTTTTTCAGCAACCCTTATAATCGTGTTTTATTCATTTCCCTATCCCCTTAGGTTCCTATTTCAGTCTTTTCCCAATCCCCTTAAATTCGACCTAGCCCAGTTTGGGTTTTTTAAAACCGTACTTCCCGTTTTGTTCAACACTTGGCTTCTGGTCGTTGGACAAAGAGGATCTCTGTTGCTGCACCTTTGGATATTTTTCCATTTATTTGAATATGGGTGAGTGTTTTAGATTATCTACTTTTAACTGTGACTTGTTCATTTTTACATATTCTTTGTCCCTGTGTTGCTTCCATACATCTTTTGTCCCTTGCCTTCTGTGTGTGTGTGTGTGTGTGTGTGTGTGTGTGTGTTTCCATAGACCTATAGATAGCTCTCTGCTTTTACCTCATTCCCTTCCTTTTTTGGTCCATTCGCTGCTTAATGCTGCCTGTTATTTTGGCTACTAGTGACCTGGTGCACATGGTGAATGCCCTTCTTTACATGCCTCTCTGTGTCTCTTGGTATGCAGCTCACAATGCAGGACTTGGTTTCCTATTCGCTGCTCTAGAGGGACTGGAGGGCTTTGATCTCAACACTAGATACCAGCTGTCCCACCTGTTTGCAGACCTTGCTCTTTTGGTTGACGTCTTGCGCACTCCTTCTACAACGTCCACTTTCCCTCCTCCTCTACGATATCGGTTGAGCCCAGCTGCTACCCTTGTTGACGCCTCTACTCAGACGGGTCCTGCCGTCAGTACGCCCTCTCTATTCTCTGCTGATGACTACGAGGCAATGGATTCTCCCAGTACTGACTATTCTGACGACCCGCTAAGCCCTATTTCCTCACCAGGGCATACTCCTTACCATCCGTCTTTTTCTCCCTCCTACTCTCCTACCAGTCCCTCTTATTCTCCTACTAGTCCTCCTTATTCCCAATAAATGTGGTGACAGCTTACTACTCTCTGTGTCCTGTCGTTATTTCCTTATTTTTCTTTATCCGATATACTAAATTATTTACAACACATTTTGAGCCCAATATAAATGAATTTAAATAAACCCACAGTCATTCAAACTTCAACAGTTTTTTTTTGTTTGTTTGTTTGTTTTATTTGTCTTTCAATACAAAAGTAGATAGAGATTGTGGTCTCAGTATGACCCACTGTCAAAATAAAGGTTGAATAAATGTAATTCAAATTTAGATTTTTACATTTTTGCATAACGTAAAATGAATGGTGTATACATTGAACTATGAACACCACATGCTACAGGCAGTTATAGCACACGATTTGGCTCATGCTATGCTCAGGGCATCCTAGCATGTGACAAGAGGAGCAAACATTTGCTACCTTTGTGTCTGTGATTATTCCCACATTCACACCAAGGCCTGATCATGCTCTGACTGCATGTCAATCATATGCATGACACACTATTTTACAGTGTTATCTTTTACAATAGAACATTTAATTTAATAGTCATAAAACATTTTATTATGAAACTATGTATTGTACTTCTGACTTTGAACATCGTCTTACCTTAGGAAGAACAGTATTTAGGGTCATCGGCAGAGCACATGAGGAAATCTGTATCTGCTGCATCTGTGTTTGTCTCCTTCAAAATGACTGACAGAGTGCCCCTACCCCCTGATAGTTTGTGATACTTTAAATTTTGACCTATGGGAAACATTAACTCAATAAATAGTTCCATTTATTAAAACTGCATAGGCGTAATTGAGTGCTTTTGACTGAGGTCCCCCATGACGGAAACAGAAATTGCAAACAATATGAAGTCATTAGGAACAAATTGATTGACAAAGTCATGAAAAATTGGAATGATAGAATAAAGCACCTGTGAGATATGACAAAAAGTACACCTCAGGAGTCTGCGTGTACCGGAGTTGGTAGGATGAGGATTAATAATACAAGATGTTGTTTTGCTCCCTCACCACAACTACCCCAATACATGGTCTTATAGGATATGTCATATTTAAGCCTCACAATTTGACTGGAGAAGAAGAAATAGTATTGGTGAAAAGATGAATTTTTATTCATTCATTTTTATGAACCAAAAATTACAATGTTCTCTTGTATTTGTGTTGGTGCAGACTGCTTGTGCTCAGCTTGATCTAAAATAATACCATTGTCAAGCAGACAATATCAGATTAATTTTAAACATCATGAATACTGCTGAAGAGCAAAATAATTTGCTGTCTATTGGACTAATGGACCATCACTAATTTCAGTGGAAAAAAGAAAATGGATGAGCATTTGTATACTTAATGGAGGACACATTTAGCAAAAGAATCAAGAGAGAGTGAAAGTGTCTCTGAAAAGTCTGGTTGGAGTCAATTTCAATCAAGTAGTGATATAAAAACTAGGGGCTACAAAGCTTATCTAATAAATTCTTACAGCTTATTGTTGACAAAGGCTTAATAAGACATTATAAGAGACAAAATCCAAGGGATTGAGTAGATTAAGTAAAATTGCTTGAATTGTTTAATTATTAATGGTTTTACACCTGCCAAAAGATGTAAAAGTTTCACTTCTGGCACTTCATACCAGTGGCAATAGAGGTTAATGTCAGAACCAGACAAGCTTTTTATAGTATGTGACAAAAATTTTTTTTTAGAAAGCCATCAGTTTTGAGTCTCTCACAGTCTCTCTCTCCCATTTCCTCATAATGATGTCATTTAGCAAGCAGCACTTCAAACCACGTTCCTTTCCAATGAAGAAACAACTGATGCGTGAACCTTTTGTATTTGTAGACACACTGATTTGTCTCTCCGAAGGATGTGAGGGTTGTCAGTGCCTGTGATATTTGCAGCTCCATTTCTCCCTCTGGGTGTCCTTTCACTTGTCAGTTGGAAATATGGCAGACATCAGATAGCCATTAGGAACAACTGCACAGCCAGGTCACACAGTGCTAATTGTGAGATGACATCACTGTGATTAGGAAGTGTGTCTAGGGACTGCAGGTTGGACTTTCTGCCTTCATTTTGTACAAATTAGTTAAATGGTTCTATCACCACACCCTAACTGCATGTAGGAAGAGAACTTCAACAGCATGATGCACATTTTGATTAAGTGGTATCCTGAATCTAGACCAGACTGGTCTGTTTTAATTTTCTACCATTGCTTAACATTAAAGGTAAATATGTCCTGGCCGACGAATAAGTAATTTGGAGCTGCCTCCTGTGTCACAGGCAGAGCTGTTGCACCCTTGGTGCACTGATTCAGCATAGAAGAGGAGTCACAGAACAATCTTAAACTCAATGACACATGACTCTGTGTCTGACATGTTGGACAGGTGCACACTGCATGATTTATACTGGAATCATTTCTTGGGTCCCCAGGAGCAAATATTGGCTGTTTATTTCTCCCAGCTCAAGGCAAATGGGATAAATTCAGGCTTGGATAAACATAACTCTCAAAAAGATGCAGACACTAAAGACAAGGGGCATTTTTCATCTCTGAGGCCTTCTCAGCGAACAGATAAGAAGTGATACATGTCTAATTACATTCTTTATTGGGTATAATAAATAATTTATCAGCGCCTGTCTCATATATTTGATAAACAGGTTAATGATATTATCATAAATATATTTCCAATCCTTTGGCAATTCTTACTCTTTAGTACCAGAGATAGTGAGTTCAATTTATCTGATTGTTTACTCAAAACATAAAACTTCTGATTTCTCATTTGTACTTTGTGTGACGAGATCTGGATAACTGAATGGCAATATGTAAAGCAGATTTCTGTTTGTCATTTATTGTCTGGAGGATTTGAAGTTTTGATTTAAATCCCAAATCCACTTTGACTATGCAAAGCATATTATTGTGACCTAGTGCACTGACTATAAAAAGCCTTACATTCCTACTTCAACTACCAATTACAGCATCAGTACTTTAACATAATTAGGCATTCAATAGAAGACTCTTCTTCAGCCCTCAACCACCAATGTCTCTCCTCCACTGCCTAATATTTGCCCAAAGTGGTCAACTCTGTGTCTGTGCCATTGCATAATTGTGTTGAGCACAACAGTGAGAGAGATTCAGCAGCTCAGTCAACTGGAACAAGCAATTACAATCCTGAGGGCAGAGTTGGGCTTTCTCAGTCAAGCCATGAAGATATTACCCTTCCCAAAGAAAGTAATAGACTGTGGATTATGCATGATTGATAATGAGGGACAGAAAGGAGCATTCCCTGATTCAATTTCTCCTATAAATATTTTCTTTCTTTTACCTCTAACTTGAATGTTCTTTTCTCTTTATCCACCTAATATTGTGGTCTAGCCATTTCCTGCTGAAGCTGTACCTTATATAGATCGAGCTGGTGCATATCCTAGACACTAGAGAAAAACCATTCGACTTATCAACAGAAAGCTTTGCAGCTTTGCATTGGTTAATTCAGTAGTTCATCAACCACTGCAGAATTGCATACCACTACATGATTGTGAGAAAGTAATGTCCAAATGAGGTGTAATGATGCAAATATTTGTTAAAAACTAAACAAAAGAAAACCGACATTCATTAATGGTACATTTAGGGCAATTAATACACAATAGACAACTTATTGTTACATACTACTACTACTACTACTACTACTAAAGATAAAAAATACTACATTGGGAGTCAAGCCCCGAAGGGGCAAAGACCTCTATTGTTTTTGTTGGTTGTTTCTTCTTCTTCTTCTCCTTCTTCTTCTTCTTCTCCTCTTATTATTATTATTATTATTAGTAGTAGTAGTAGTAGTAGTAGTAGTAGTAGTATTCTGCTTCTTCTTCTTCCGCTCTTAAGTCTATGGCAGCCCATAGAACCGCTTGCAGAAAAGTTATGAAATTTGGTACACAGATAGAAGAGACTGTTAATGATCTTTTAATACAATTGTAATACAGTTAATAAAATTTGGAGTCTTTAATTCAATCCCTCTAGCAACACCAACTGTCCAAAGTTGCACTCACATTTATGTTAATAACTTTTGAACTGTGCATCCTAGAAACAAAATGCTTTTTTTTTACCCCTCTGATTACTTGGCTCGAGAGTTAAATTGCACAAAATTTTCTGAAAAACCTACTTTTTCCATCTCATCCTAGGTCTTTGTCCAATTTGCACGAAAATTGGCCAGCATCATCTAGAGACAGTCTCGACAAAAAGATATTAGAATTTTGATAAACCATACCATTTTCAAATGGCACTTCACCAAATACAACGGCAAGCATGCCAAAATAGACATGAGGGTATATCTCGGTAATGCATTGAGGGACTGTGACGAAACTTGGTATTTGTCGGGATATGAAAAAAAAAGTACATTTTTGCTTATAACTTATGAACAATTTGTTGTGAAATCATCAAATTGATCTCATTAGTTTCAGTGGGCTATACAGAGTCCAATGATATGAAAAATCTCTATGTCAGCCATTTTGAATTTAGACACAAAATGCTGAATTTTATGAACGACTTGGTGTATCATTACGAAGCTCAGTAAGTATCTTTGGCATGATAGCTTGAAGGTAGTCAAAATGTTTTGGGACAGTGCCACTTTGTGCTAAAAAATTATAACACTATATCTAAAAATGCTAATAGCTTTAACTCCTTTTGCCTACTGTCATGAGACTGGTCTTGATAGAGTCCATGGTTCATGCCAAAAACAGTGATACCAATTATCTTATGTTTGAGCAAACTTCCTTTCCGCCATTTTTAAACGTTTTGAAAACTTACTTTTTCAAACTCGCCCTAGGCCGTTTGTCCAAGTTTCATGAACATTGGCCTGCATCATCTAGAGGTACTCACGAAAAAAAGTTATTCACAGAACGCACAAAGAATGCGCAAAATTTAACTTGGGGCTGTAGCTTTACAACGCTTTGAGGGATTGCAATGAAACTTAGTACATGTCATCAACATTAGGCCCTGAGGTTAACTGCAGTGTTTTGGCACACTGCCCCCTACTGGTCAGGAGACTGCAAAAACTGCTCTTTTTTCCTTACAACTCTTGAACACTTTCCTGCATGATAACCATCATGCCCAGATGCTACCTGAGCAGTTACGGAACAGTGCCACATACTGGACAAAAATTCTAAGTAGCTATTTTTAGTTATTTTTTAAATAAAGGGTTTTTTTATGATTGAAAGTTTACATTTTCTAACTCCTAATACACTGTTCATATGGCTCTAATCAAAAACATGTCACAAAGCTTTTTTTTTGCTGCTGATGGTGCTGATAATTTTCTTGACCCCGGTATTGCTGCATGAAGCTATATTTATTATTCTGCTTCCGTTTGAGTCTCTGGCAGCCCATAGAACTTTCACTTGCAGGAAAGTTATGACATTTGGCACACAGATTGGTCAGTCTTATCTGTTTCTATAGCAAATTATATGTCTCTAACTCAGTTTCTCTAGCACCACTAACTGTCCAAATTTGCACTCATGTTTATGCTAATAACTTTTGAATCATGATTGCTAGAAATAAAATTCTTTTTCCCTCTGATTCCTTGGCTCAAGAAGATTTTCCATTTTGAAAATTTTTCCACCATTTTTAACTCGTCCTAGGTCATTTGTCCTATTTGCATGAAACTTGGCCTGCATCTAGAGGCAATCCAGACAAAAAATTATTCACAGAATTTTGATAAAGCATACCATTTTCGAATGGCGGTTCAACAAATTTGACAAAGAGCACACCAAAAATGGACACGAGGGTATATCTCCATAACGCTTTAGCGTATTCATACCAATCATGACTTGAGAGTGCCTGCTCAGTTTCAGAACAGTGTCACCTAGTGGTCACGAGATCACGAGATCAAATTTTTGCTTATAACTTCTGAACAGTTTGAAAATCCCAGTACTGCCAAGCTGCCACTGCTAGACCCTCAAGCAAACCTTAACCCTCAACTGCTCAGTTGTATAAATGAGACAGATACACACAATATGACTGCTAATTTTTTGTATGTGAAAGACACGAGAGTTATTCTAGCTGCCAAGTATATTGTTAAAGATACTGAGACAAGGGGACCCAAATGCAGAACCGGGATCCAAGGTGAAAACAGGTTTTATTAAAGAACATGAGAGAGATGAGTTAAATAGCGTGATTCAAATTGAGGTCCACAGCATGAGGGTTGGATGTTCAGTCGATGCGCCACAGAGCACGCAAGGCAGAGCTGTGCGTGGAAAGTAGACACGCAGCGTGAGGAGTGGCCCTGAAACATGAGGAAATAAAAGCACAGGACAACGCAACGAGGAAAAACATTTACAATAACGGAAATAAAACATAACAGGAACGCGATGGAGCGAAAATACAGATCATATTTATTTCACATGAACTACACTTACAAAAAACAGTAAAATGCTGCAAATCTTTTTTTTTTTTTATTCTTGAAACCTGATTTACACCTTTACAAAGCCTCACTTGTGCATGAGAATTTAAATTTACACTTGTAATCTTATGTACATGTTCACAAATCTTAACCATGCAAATCTTTCTGACATAATTTAAACTTCATATTGCTACCTCTAATCTCATACAGGCTATCTAAGCTGAATAGGGAGACAAACACTGTCGAAACTGCGCAAACGAACCACGCAACGTGACCGTTAGTGCGGAAAAAAACAAACACTTCCCTAGTTGCATATCTACAGTAAATAAAATATGATGATAATTTCACTTACCTGCAGCAATATCGTTCAAGACAGAAAGCAAGTTTTCACGTGACCCTTCATCCACCAACCAGATAATTTTTGATATTCTTTGAGGGTGCTTAACGTAAAACTATTCAGACAGTAGGGTGATTAGACATCCCGCTTTGTGTTGTAATGTACAGAATTTTACTCCTATATCCCGAAATTTGAGATGGTGTCCCGCATTTGGATTTGAAATAAAGGGTTAACTCAGATTTAAACAAACTAAGAGTGGAAGCGGGGGCATGCTCGAGCGCCGATTTACACACCTGTGGGGAATGACACTAATGAATTTTCAGTGTTGCAGTGATGGCGCCTTGAAAGACACGGGCCACGTCCAAAACCGCATACTTACATAATATATAGTAGGCGAAAAGCAGTACGCCAGAGGGGTAGTATGTCTGAATTCTAAGTATGTGAGAAACAGTAGGCAAGAAATACCTGGATGGTGTACTGCTTCCGGTGAGATTTTCCAGTAGGCAACCGATGGAAAAGCCAAACGAAAGCCAAACAATCCCACAACGCAACGGGACTGGTGGGGATGAGCTCAGGGATGAAAACGCAGAAGACAGCGTCGGTTCTTTTTAAATATTAAATATTGATTAAACAGGACTTGTTTAACAATACCCGCATAAATTGTTAACTTGTTTAAGATTTTTGTGTTTATGATGATGTCAAATGACAATGCTATCATGGCGGGTGTAGTATGTTTGGGATTGTAGTCATAATACACACACACACTGATTAGTACGTACTGTCGCAGTATGCAATTTCAGACGCAGCCAGTGAGAGCCTACCAGCACAGAGCCATGTGTGTCTATAAAATAGTGATGGAAAGTTCGGATTATTTTATCTTTAAAAATTGTTCAGTAAAATGCACAAATCTTTTTTCGAGTCATTTCATTCATTTAGTGGAATATAATTAAAATGTTACATGTTAAATAACTCAACACCTCTAGTACTTACGCAAACATTGATCACATTTGTAATAAAAAATAAACTATAGGCTAATGTAGCCAAGGCCAAATTATGAGAAACAGAAATTATTAATTAATAGCTTAACTGGGTCTTCAGGCTATGCAGACTGTTAGTTACCTCACCTCCTGAACCAAGTTGTTCTTTTGTCACGTCACATTTGTCACATCTGTTCCCCGTGATGTGATGAACAAAGACTCAAACCTGAATACTCGGGAGGTAAACTAATAATTTCTGTTTCTGGTACAGAACCTATGGGGATGTTGCAGCGCATGTGAGGTCAACACAAAATGAACGAATCACTCTATGAGACAACTCGTTGTTCCCGAGTCATATTAAAGATTCGTTGAAAATGAACAAATCATTCATGAATGACACATCACTACTATAAAATAAAATCGCTGAAACGTTGGCACGGGTCAGACCCTGGGCAAGAACTTCCCCCCCTCCGCCGCCCCCAATCTTCAAGATCTCCACCGCCCCTCTCTGTGAGACCAAACTGAATGCTGTGATCATCGGAGACTCCATTGTTCGGAACGTCCGCATCACCTCATCTAAAGGTAAGGTGGGCACGCACTGTTTTTCTGGTGCTCATGTTCTTGATGTCACTGCACAGATCCCAGTGATCCTGAGAAAGATGAGAGCATCAGAACTGTCGTGCTGCACGCAGGGGTGAATGACATCAGGCTGCAGCAGGCGGAAATCCTGAAGAAGGACTTCAAAGAACCATCGAGATGGTACGAAGCAGATCGCCAGCAATGAAGATCTTCGTGTCTGGACCTCTTCCCACATACAGACGTGGACTTGAAAGGTTCTGTAGACTCTTTGCCTTAAATGAGTGGTAAATATCATGGTGTTACAAACAGAATCTGTTCTTTGTTAATAATTGGAATCTATTCTGGGAGCATCCTAGGTTTTTCCGTGCTGATGGCTTGCACCCCAGAAGCCTTGGAGCGGAACTCCTATCAGACAACATCTCCAAGACGCTATACACCATGTGACTGCCTGCTGTAAGTATAACTTCTAACATCAACAACATTTATCATAATCAATGTTGAAATAATAATTCAGCATTTGTAGTACATCCTATAGAGACTGTGTAACATAAAATTAGATCATACTGAATGCACAGCCAACACCTTGGATCTGAAGCTAGTACTGTTAAATATTAGATCTCTTACGTCTAAGGCACTTATTGTTAATGAAACCATCACTGATCAGGAGTTTAATATAATGTGTTTAACAGAAATGTGGATTAAACCAAATGAGTACACTAAATGAAGCTAGCCCTCTTGGATACAGTTATATACATCAGCCTTGTCTAACTGGCAAAGAGGTGTTGTACTCATTTATAATCATAATCTAAGCGGCACACAAAAACCTAACCATAAATTCAACTCTTTTGAAGTTATTTGTACTAGTATAACATATGTAGCTACAAAAAATAAGTAGATTCCGCTAATTATTATTTACAGATATCCCGGGCCGTATTTTGAATAGCTTAGTGAATTTGCAGATTTTATTACAAACCTGGTTGTTTCTCTAGACAAAGCATTAACCATTGGCGATTTTAATATTCATTTTGATAACGTAAAAGACCCCCTGAGAGCAGCGGTTTTATCTATTTTAGATTCAGTAGGGGTCAATCAGGACATAATAGGACCCACTCATTAGGGTGGTCACACTCTTAACCTTATACTAACATACAGATTAAATATAGAAAATAAAGTAACACTTCCAAAGTCTAAAGTTGTCTCAGACTATTACCTCATCTCGTTTAAATTGCGTATTGAGCATAATATTTTCACCTTGCCAAGCTACAACATAAAGTGTACTTTCACGTCAGCTACTGTACCGAGTATCATCAATAACCAGAGACATGAATTATATTTGGATCACCATCTGATCCCAAAGAAATTGATCAGGTGACTCCGCTACACGCTACATGCTAGATAAGATAGCTCCACTTAAATTAAAAATAATTAGAGAGAAGAAGATAGCACCCTGGTGTAATGATCAAATATACCTTAAAACAGACCACTCGACAATTAGAACGTAAATGGCATCAAACCAATTTGGTAGTATTTCAAACAGCATGGAAGCAGAGCCTCCTGAACTATAGAAAATCTCTTAGTGCTGCTAGATCAGTCTATCTCTCCATCTTAATTGAAGATAACAAAAATAATCCTAGATTCTCATTCAATACTGTAGCAAAATTAACTAGGAATATGTAACCACCACAGAAACTAGCACACAATCAATATATAGCAGTGATGATTTTATGATTTTTTTCATTGGCAATGTTTAAAATATTGGACAAGAAATTCAGACTATTAATTTGAAAGCAGACAGTTTTATAAATAACCCTCTAGAAAATAATATAGCAATATCATATCAACGATTAGAATGTTTCACTCCACTTAGAGAGACCGAACTAATTTCATTAATCTCTTCAGCAAAATCATCAATACTAGATCCCTTCCCTACATGTTTCTTCAAACAGATTATTTCAGGAGTAATTGAACCCCTTCTAAAAATAATAAATTCTTCCCTTAGCACTAGCTATGTACCTAAATTATTTAAACTAGCAGTTATTAAACCCCTGATTAAAAAACTGACCTCATTCCCTGTTAATTGTCCAGCTATAGGCCAATATCAAATCTCCCCTTTGTCTTCAAGGTCTCAGAAAAGGTTGTAGTACAGCAGCTATGCTCGTACATAGGAACAACATTCATGAAATGTATCAGTCAGGATTTAGGCCTCATCATAGCACAGAGACAGCGCTGGTTACAGTGGTAAATGACCTAGTATTGGCCTCTGATCAGGGTTGTGTCTCCTTGCTTGTGTTACTTGACCTTAGTGCAGCTTTTGATTGATCATTTCTATTCTCTTTGATAGACTACAAAATGTTGTTGGCATTAAGGGAACGGCCCTCTCCTGTCTTATTTGACCGATTGCTATCAGTTCCTAGATATAAATGGTGACTTCTCCACACATACCGTGGAAAAGTTTGGTGTTCCACAAGATTTTGTTTTAGGCCCACTAATTTTTCTTTATATATGCTACCTCTGGGTCAAATTATTCGTAAACCTGGAATTAGCTTCCACTGTTAGGCTGATGACACACAGCTGTATGTTTCAGCAAACTAGACAAAATACAGCAGCTTAATAAAGTTGAGGAATGTGTAAAGGACACATTGGATGCTTATTAACTTCCTTCTACTTAGTTCTGACATGATAGTAGTACTTGTACTAGGACCATATGTAGCTAGAAGTAAGCTTTTTGATTACATAGTAACTCTGTATGGCCTTTCTGTTTCATCACGTGCAGCAGTAAAAGACCTTGGTGTGATTATTGACTCCAGTCTTTCATTTGACGCTCTTGTAGATAATCTTACAAGGATAGCCTTCTTTCATCTCAGAAATATTGCTAAGATAAGAAATATAATGTCACTACACAATGTAGAATTTTTTTTTCATGCTTTCATTACCCCTAGGCTGGATTACTGAAATGTCTTACTGTCTGGATGTTCCAGTAAGAGCATAAACAAATTCCAGTTAGTCCAGAATGCAGCTGCAAGAGTCCGTACTAGAACCAGAAGAAATGACCACATCACCCCTATCTTATCCACACTGCAATGGCTCCCAGTAAAATTTCACATTGATTATAAAATACTACCATTGACCTATAAAGCACTAAATGGTCTCGCGCTCAGTACCTGAGCGAACTTTTGGTCTTTTATGATCTGCCACGCCTACTTCGATCTAAAAGTGCAGGCTATTTGTTGGTACCTCAAATAGTGAAGGCTACAGCAAGGGGAAGAGCTTTCTCTTACAAAGCCCCACAGTCTTCCAATTAGTGTTCAGGACTCAGACACAGTCTCAGTGTCTAAGTCCAGGCTGAAAGCACATTTGTTTACTCAAGCTTACCATGAATAGACTTTCTTTTATGCAAAGTACACAGTCTTATCCATTACAGGATAGTAAGCATACCTAACAATGTAAAACTGCTTTGAGACACTGTTAAAGACACTATCCGTATAAAAATGAATTGAATTGAAATTTTATTAATTAACACCAGTGAATAGTGGGGCTAGTTTGGCTCTGCTTGCTTTGAGAAACCTAGGGTTAGAAGACAGATATCAACAGAGATAGAGCTGCTCTAAAGGATAGAGCTTGTTGTCCCCCTTGTCAAATCTCCATTTATTGCAGTTTACTTGGCAAGTTATGATATGCCATTGCATTTCACTTATTCAGATAAACTTATCATCTAAATATGTTGTGCAAAGACTCTTCTTGGTACAATGGCATTTTTATAAGCGCGGGCGTCAAACTCCATTGTTTCCTGTGCATTGGGTGGTTGATGGTGTTAGCATTTTATGGTGACCTTTGGTTTTGCCCACTATGCCAATCAACGGCTTGATAGCCAATTTATTATACTGTAACTACATGAAATTTGATGCATACTGATCTGCTGCTCTGAGAATGGTCTAGAGTGCCTTTGCTGTCTTGATTTCTTAGTAATGAGCTCCCTGAGTTTTTCAGTTGACCATCACTGCCGGTGTTAGCTCGTTAGTTGCACAGGAGTTTTAGGCAGGTATCTAGTGCTACATAAATTTCTATGAAGGCCACTCATTCAAAGCATTACCATAGCTGGCTATGTATCTACTGTAAAAATGTATCTACTTGATTCAATATGTAAAGTCATTATTTAGACAATACAACACGTTATACCGATTGTGTACAGATGCACTGGACTGCATGCTTTCAAATAGGTTTTCTCAGCTACATAACCCACTTTTGCTGATGCTTTTGCTTAAACAAATATTTTTTAAATCATGTGCTGCCCATGAGTCATATGTACTAGTAAGAAACAATATATATATATATATATATATATATATATATATATATATATATATATATATATATATATATATATATACTGTATATCTTTATTAAAATGTATATTGTACCTTTAGGCACAGTTCTGTTAAGCTGAACAAGTAAATAAAGTCTATCTTGATGAAGGTGCCAGCTTTCCATTTTCACACTGAGCTGCTATGATCTCCTTCATCCTAAAAGCACATTAATGCAAAGTCATATCATTGATTTTTGCACCTTCCACCACTCATACATTTCATTGATTTTTCCATTGACACTTTTTGCTTTTTATCATGAGCGCAAAGAATGGGTTTGCATCTCTAATCCTGCTTGAGGAATTCATAAATGTCCTTATGTCCTTCTGTAGGCTTTTTGCCTCAGTAATACAGATAGAAAATGATGGAAGGCACATCTACTATGAAATAGCTTTATTTGTAAATTTAAAATTTATATCATTTCAATATCCACTTCACTTATACTTAATCAAAATAACTAAATAAATAAATGATAGCAAATTAGGGGTCACCGTTAGATGCAAAGTCATATCATAAACTAATTTATTAAAAAGAAGAAATTTAGCCCTGCATTATGTTGAAATGTATATAAATAAGCATGGAAGAAGAGATACAGAAGTAATAAAATTGTTAAATGTACAGAATAATTAATTGGGCAATGACACTATTGATTTTGGGTTCTATAATCATTCATTTTCATGATCTAGGCTTTAAATCAGGCGTGTTTAAATCTATACAGCATATATTTTTGTAGGCCTAATGAGCGAGCATGTTTCAGTTAAATATTGCCCTGTTCAGCTGTAAATCAACAGAAGTTTTAAACTTCCTATTCATTATTACTGTATACTCCTCTCTAAAAATGCAGGTCATGTGACAGGTTTATTCAACTAATTTGCTGAACATAGTTGAAAGAGAAAATAGTAAAATGTCAATATCTACTGATTTAGATTTAATTGAGAGGTATAGTAAATTTTAAAAATGAACAGGATCATGACTGTTGGAAATATACAGTCATAGGGAAAAAGAAGGTACACCCTCCTTCAGTTCTATGTTTTTATTTTATGAGGGCCTAAATAAATAACAATTATGTGGTCTTCACCAAGTTCTATAAACAAACAAATTATATATATATACATATATATATAATATATATATATTCACACACACACACACACACACACACACACACACACACACACACACACACACACACATATATATATATATATATATATATATATATATATATATATATATATATATATATATATATATATATATTTATTTATTTAAACATGACAGGTTTCAATATGTAGTCGTTTTTCCCAAAAAGTAAACCAACATTCAGAAACCAGGTGGGAAAAAACAAGTGACCGGGAATCGATCCCAGGCCGTGGCAATGAGAGCACCGCATGCTAGCTACTAGTCCACCAGGGAGCCCATTTAGGTTATTAGGGTAAATATTATTATTAAGCAAACTTGTATGTTTCATTAAATAAACAGGTCAGATTTACATGCTCCATTGTTCTTCATGTTGGCTCATCATTAGGAATGTAATAAAACCAACCTCGTCTGGCATAATTTATTCAGGGAAAATATGTCAAAACAATGTTTCTACATCTTGCATCCAATTAGCACATTTATAACGTAGAGTCCATAGATATGATGCATGATTCTGAAGAAAGCAGTCATGCATCATAATCAGAACAGAGGACTACAAACCTTATTTCAGTGTTTTACTCATGGAACACAGCACTGACAGGAGCAAATATTCTGTGTCAAGAAAATAAATGTGAAAGGCTGATGGTATTTCAAATAGTATTTACTGATATTTTCTGTTTTAGTGTCTTAGAGCTTGGTTTAACTTTCATCTAGGTTTGAAGAAAAATTGTATTGTATGAAAAAGTAAATTGTTGAAATCTATATTTAAACACTGGAACTGATAAAAGTGATAAGTTATTGTATTCAGTAATTTACTTTGTAGTCATGCAGTCATTTAATTTTTGTATGCAAATTGTGTTTTTGGTCTTAATCTTAAATCACCTGACACTGATTGGCAATCACATTTTCATACTGGTTTCAATTGACTTTAGTTTTATTGTGGTTCTGCTCTGATCTGATAGTTAATGGAATGAACAAAAATGCATGAACAATGCATCAAGTGCATTTCCACAATATAAGTAATGAATGAAACAAAAACCCAGGAGGATTTTATACATTTTATAAATCGTAGCTAGTGAGATATGCCTCAAAAAGAAAACATGTTTGGGAGAAGGGGCTGTATTTTCACACTAATTTATCCACTTTGAAAGTAAATGCTTAGGTACTTTTTTTTTTTTTTATTGTGGTTAAGTTTTCTTTGCACAGCAATTGCAGCAGGCTGAGAAGAGTTGGATATCCAACACAAATCATAGCAGTTTACTGATTAACGGTGCATGTTAACTTAGCAAGTAGATTAAAAAATAATTCATACACTTAACCACAGTTAATTAAAAAAAAGTTCAAGCTCGCCTGTACTGCTAATAGTTATTCTTGTTACCTGCCATGCTAGTTTACTATTAAAACCTTTCTGGTAAAACTGGTCAGCTGGTGGAACTACCATGGTCTATGTTGCTTTTTTCATCAGAGTACAAAGCAATTTATGCTGCCTAGCTTAGTGTTTGATTAATAAGCTAATAGGCTGTTACCTTATATACTAACATTTTAACATACTAACAGTGTCACGCAATGAGGGTTACGATGGATGCAAGTGCAGATAAGAGCTTTATTAGATGAGAGACAGGCAGACAAATCCAAATCTTGAAACACAGGCATGGTCAGAACAGGCAAAGGGTCAGGCGATCTGCAAACAGACATTAAAGACTAGACGAGAATCGAGACGAGAACGAGGTTGAGAACAAGATCATAACTATGAGACATGAAACTATGAACAAAAGCTTGGTAAATGGAAAACACTCACGTAATACTTTGTGAAGTACATAGATACACGAGGGGTTTAAATACCAAACATAATCAGGGGGAGAACAAGAACAGATGAATACAATAATGAAACGTAAGGGAAACAACCAATGACAATACAGGGGCGGAGACAGGACAGACATCATAACAGATGCACGTGTAGAAAGTAAACAAAATCACTGTCACTAAAAATCCCGGAAGCATGCGCTTGCACTGCGTGCTTCAGCACTTGCACGAAGGGAAATCGTGACACATGGGGTGTCACTTATTTTTTCACATGACTGTATCTATAATTTGTTAGCCTTTAGCAATAACTGGTTTCGCAGCTCCTAGCATGAGATTTAGACTAATACAACTTTAACACTTTAGTGGGCATATAAATAAACTTTGTCACAATAAATTACAGACCTACAGTCCAGCTCTGTTTCTGACCTTGCATGCACAGCAAAAGGATTTGAAATGAATTTAAATATGAATCTGTGAAATTGTAGCTGATTGATTAATTATAAAATTCTTCTTAAACCTAACATAGTATACATCAACAATCTTTGTTCTAAGGGCTTAGAGACCTTTTGTAATATTGATATATACATACACAATTGGGTCCAAAAGTCTGAGACACATTGAAATCTGGGATTTTTTAAAAACCTCCAATGGACTGCAAATTATTGAGTAGTGTAGCAGCAATAACTTTAGCAGCTATATTATTAGCAATAAATAAGTCTCATAAATAAGTGTGTGATGCAGATTTGTAAAATGCAGGTATGGAATGGAATATTGAGTCACACTGGGTTAGGTGTTTGAATAATTCAGGTTAGGATTGGGAGGCAGCAAGATGTTGAGTAATCTGACTGCCTCAGGGAAGAAACTGTTGCAGAGTCTGGTGGTGGTGGCACGGATGCTCTGGGAGCTTCTGCCAGGTGGCAGGAGGATGACGAGTCCATGAGATTAGTGGCAAAGAGGTGGTCGTCCGCAATGCTGATGCAGTTTTTATTGTACAAGGCAGCAATGGTCAGTAGAGAGACCCTGATGATCTTTTCAGCTGTTCTCATAATTTGGTGCAGGGTCTTGCTGTCATAAACTGTGAAACACACACTCTCCACACACTTGTCAGCCAATACAAATGTTTGGTATAAATAAGAGGGTACAGTCTGAAGTGACATATGAAAAATGGTTTCTGAAAAAGGTATATATTACACTAAACAAACTGAAACATTGTTGCTCTCTTTATTACTTCACATTCTGTGTTAAGACACAAGTAGATATCTCTCCTCAGCTTTCAGAAATAATCATAGCCTATTAGTCCAGCCTGTAGCTGTGTGGTATTATACCTGACCAGCTCTGAATTAATGTCAGTGTGATGTGTGTCACATTTGGGAAAAATCCACTTTGTTCCAGTCTAGCTTTCTTCTAGCACTATTTCACCCACCCGTACAACCTCCCTCCCTCCCTCCCTCCCCATCCTCAGCTTTGCATTTCCATTTTCAAATGCTAGTGGCCAACGGAGCGGGAGATGATACATCAATCATGCTCTGGCTAAGAGTAATCCTTGCCTTCCCACGTACCTGCCAGCCAATAGGATGACAGTTTGTTGACACCTAGTCTCTTGTGAGGTTCTGCCTCTGTAAACCCATCACACTGATCCACCCACCAACCACAGGGTGACAAATCTCCCCTTCTGCAGAGACATGTAGACTGATAGCTGATATCCTCACTAGCTAGGAACCACTCTGGATTCATCTCAGAAGTGTGACTTATGTTGAGAGAGCTCAGAATGAATGTGACAGCTAAAAGCACTTTATCTCTCATGTGCTGTGCTTTAAGGTTTAAAGCAAAACACTAAACAGGAATCCACATAATGTAAGAATCTCAGATTTTACATTGGTAAGAATGGTGACTGTTAAATGTAACAATAACCTAATATTGTACATTTATAGGACTTTATGACTATATAAAGTGTCATGCTCAGGCAGAAGGTTATGTGCTTGATAATATATTGTATGTAATAATGAAAAATGTTGGAAAAGTGAAATGTATCACTATAGAGTTTCAAAGTAAATTTAGTATTTTAATGACATTTTCATTCATTCAAATGAATGCAAAAATGGATGCAAGGAAAATGCATTCTACTAGATTCTAATGGGAAATTGAAAATACAGAGTGAATTAATTAAAACAGTGATATGTTTATTATTCATAGTGAATAAGTTGTAAGCCAAGCGTCCTGTGAGATTTTACTGCATGCTTTTAACACAAAAATAATGCTACATTGCCAAAAGGTCGCAACTTGTAATTCCCAATCTCAGACTAGGAAAAGATAAAGGAAATGCCCCCTCAAATCAAAATTCGTACTGGGGAACTTGGGTTATTTTTCTCAACTATAGTTCAATGGATATCAAACACAACACAGGTTTATAAAAAAAAAAATCTTTGTTAAGTATAATTGTGTAATACTTATTCGCACTCTTTCAGTCAATACTTTGTGGTACCTTCCTTTGCCAAGATAACAGCTTTGAGTCTTCTCCTATAATGAGGTTGGAGAATACATGGAAGAAGATCCTAGACCATTCCTCCATACAGAATCTCTCCAGATCATTCAAATTTCAAGGTCCCTGCTGGTAGACTCTCCTCTTCAGTTCACCCCACAGGTTTTTTATGGGTTTCGAGTCAGGGTACTGGGATGGCCATGACAGAACCTTGATTTTGTGGTCAGTAAACCATTTTTGTGTGGATTTTGCTGTTTGTTTTGGATCATTGTCCTGCTGGAAGATCCAATCACTTTCTAAGCTTCCTGGCAGAGCAGTCAGATTTTTATTTAATATCTGTTGATATTTGATAGAGTCCATTAGTAAACATTGTTAGTAGCCTAACAAAATGTCCAGGTCTTCTGGGGGAAAAACAGCCCCAAAACATTAAAGAGCCACCACCAAAACCACCTCTGGTGTGTATTGCCAAAATGCTCTATTTTGGTTTAATCTGACCATAGAACCTGATCCCATTTGAAGTTCCAGTAGTGTCTGGCAAACTGAAGATGCTTGAGCATGTTTTTGGATGAGCATAGAGGGTTTTTTTCTTGAAACCCTTCGAAACAACTTGTGGTGATGTTGGTGACTTCATAGTTTTGAGGACTTTCTGACCCCTAGACATAACTAACTTCTGCAATTATCCAGCTGTTATCCTTGAAGTTGTATTGGCCACTCAAAACATCCTCTTCACAGTGCATTGAGACAATATGGATACATTTCCAAGGTTGATTAATAGCTTTTCCAGTTGACCGGAACTTCTTAATTATTGTCCTGATGATGGAAATGGAAATTTTCAATGCTTTTGCTATTTTCTTATAGCCACTTCCCATTTTGTGAAGCACAACAACCTTTTGTCACACATAACAGCTATATTCCATGGTCTAACCTACTGTTGTGAATGATTAAGGAAATTTGGCCTATGTGTTACCCCTGTGAAACAGGAAGTCATGGTCGAACAATTTCCTGTTCCCAGTCACCCAGGTGTACTAAACAAAATGTAAAATATCAATGGGAATATAGATATAAAAATACATTTTTCTCATATGAATTCATAGGGGTTCCAATAATTGTTGAACACCTATATTTAACAAAGATATTTTTGTGGATAAACCTGTGTTATATTTGCAATTGTTTGATATCCATGACAGCAGAGTACTTATTGTGATTTTTTTTTTTAACAAAAGAGCAAAAGGTTCAACAATAAAGACAATTTTTCACAGCCTCATATTTACGTTAGTGGAGGGCACTGTATTCCTGTTTTAAATCTATAACATTTACTATACAGTTTACTGAATTTAGGATTAAAATATACATCACAGTTAACTGGCTAGTTTGTTGCTAGCAAAAGACAAACATTGAGGCATCTGTGATTTTCCCCCACTTTATAGTTTGAAAGCATGGAAGTCAAATATGATGTTATTCTGACTCCCCACTTCCAAAGTAAGTTGACTGCAGCATTAGTATGCCAAAAAAAAAAGAATAATTAATTACATAATAGTTTACCATTCACAATATATGCTTTTAATTTTTTCTTTATTAAACAAGCCTAACCCTATGTTCCTTTATGTAATCTGATATCTGTGTGTAAATTGTAAATTACTAGTAATATATTACTATGTGATATCTAAGTCTGTTTTGTATTTTACGTTACTGTCTCCAACATTATGTTTATATTTATATGCTGCCCACGATGGATTATTATGGTTAAACCTGGTTGATACAATATACATTCATTTGTCTGTTCATTCCATAAATGTGCTTTATCTGATATAAACTACTGGTTAAACCAATAATTCCTTCTCATGCTTATTTATGGTACAGCGGCACAGTGGGTAGTATTGCTGCCTCGCAGCTCTAGGTTCACTTGTTTGATCCAGAGCTTAAGTTACTGTTTGTGCTGTTTGAGTTTTACTTGTTCTCCCCAAAAATGTCCAAAGATGTCATTTGCCTTTCAAATGGTCTCTATAACCATCCCTGGCGACCAGACACATACACAAATCTACTTAGTTGTACATGGGTTTCTACCTTAAAATGCACTCACAGACTGAGGAACCTTTCTGATCATATGACGTTTTCATAATTTTTATGTAATTATAAGAAAATTCAAACAAAAAATGTCTAATGTATTAAGTACATGCTGTTTCACATACCTCCAACTTGCAGTGTGACTCAATTAAAATGACTGATTCACATTAAAGGTTCTTGCACCCTCTGCATATGACATGCTGTGCTCTGTAGGGCTGATCTGCTGGAAGTATCCCATTATTAAGCTGTCACGATTTCTGTTGGGGAAATTGCTGCGAAATAAATAAATAAATGAAAAAGCAATCTCTGGTTCATCAGATAATTACTGTGTTCTTGTTGCACATTGCAAGAATGCACTGGAGACTGGCACTCTTTTAGAAAGCCTTACACCCTGGGGCATTCTCCTCCACCTCACTTAAAGGATACTTCGCTTTGTCAATACATGGCTATGTTAACACTAACCATTACATTGTAGTACGGTCCTATTCAAATAAGTGCATAGATAATGCAATGAATCCATCTCAAGCAAAATATAAGTCAGTGTATATTATAGAGAGATTAACAGTTTAGACCCAGTGGCACTCTGTTTCTACCGCCACAAGTCTCTTTTAAACAATTTGCATATAAAACTAATTCTGCAGCTTAATTCTTAAAACCTCCTGAAATTATGTATGAACTTGAACAATATCTAATGATATAATATCTCACTTTCATAATGCATTCATCTTCCTGAAAATAGTACGGCTAACCCTGCAAGGTTAAACTTGTGATAAATTTCTTGCATGTCTGTGCTGAAATAATAAGGTGGTCATAAGGGCATTATTCTAAATGAGGTATGGCATTCGAGGCAAAGCAAAACTTTTAACTAATCATCATGATCTGAACACAGAGTTAGGGCGAAAGGAATGCAGATATTCTATCTATTGCTTTCTTTCTTCTCATTGTTTAAGACAATAATGAATTTCAGTGCAATTTTAGAGGTTTTCTGCAAATTTTTGTTATAATTTTATCATATGTAAAAGGGGAATGATCACTAAAATCCACAGATACAGTATATGACTTTCCTGTACAGGAACAGTAAACAGTGTCGGGTAATGTATTTAATAATACGACAAGTATCCTATTCTATCACTTAATTGGAATCAAATGAAATAAAAAATCAGTAGCCTCACATTTGATTGTATTCCATCCTGTGCTCATTTATTTGAAGACTTATATATTGCTGCATATTCAAACAGATCGAACAGAGTTTTACTCGTTAACCTTATAGCCAGAGCTGTGTATGCTCAATTTGCTTTGGGGTGTAAATAGATATCCTTCATTTAAATTCTGAATAAATTCTGAATTGTACATTTCAGTGCACTACAAGCTTGACATTTTGACAAGTTTAACAAACTCAGGCAGACAAGGGAGCACATTTGTGTAAGAGGGCTGAAAGGAGCACTTCAGAGATAGGATGCAGAATGCTTACAGTTTGCTGTCACTGTTTCACTAAATATGAGTGGGTGCTATCTGAGAAGGAGGATGCAGTCCACTAAGTAGTCTAAGACTTGTACAAAATGTTTTTCTTGTTTTTGCATTTTCCTTTTCCATTAAAACTAAAATGGTATTCTTCATACACCAAAATGTTCAGTTTTTCTGCTTCCAGTCTCATTATTTTCTTTGTTGTGCTTCAGGTTTTCTCCATATATGTGTGGGTTTCCTGTGGGTTCTCTTAAACATGCCAGAAGGTGTAGTGACAACTCTAAATTGCCCCTAGGTGTTAGTGCATGTGTCTATTCCTGCCTAATGCTAAGGTGAGGCTGGGGTGCATTGTACTGTCTTCTTTTGTCTTTGTTGTGCTTTAAGTTATGTTTACGTTTTAAATTATATAGCATAGCTTACATTATAGTACTTTCTGGAGCACAGGTTGCTGTCTGTGTGGAGTTTTGCATATTCACGTTTTGCCAAGCCCCGTGGACAGATGGACACCCTCCTGCGCCTCACCAAGAGGTGGCTCCAGCCTGACATGCACTCTGCCACCGAGGTTGTAGAGAGGGTGGCCGTGGACCGGTTCCTGAGGACCTTGCCACCCACAGAACGCCAGGCCATGGGGATGCGAGCCCTGGGGACATTCAGGGAGCTATTCACCGCACCGGAACACATCCTGACCACTCTGGCACTCGGCGAAGAGGGACAGCACCAGCAAGGCCGCCCGGATTACGGGATGCCCAAGGACGAGCCCAACCCGACCGAGCCAAACCATGGGACACCGAAGAAGACCCAGAAAACCTGGCCAGCAGGACGTGTCCTCCCCACGCTGGGTCTGCCAAAACCACCCCAGCGAGCGAAGAACGCACGAGTGCAACAGGCCTACCTGGCCCAAGGCGAGGTGGACGCCAGGACAGAAGGTAAGCTGCACACACATTCTAACCCTCTCTCGTCTGTGTTCCAGCAGGTAAACTGGCAGGGGAACTTTGGCTGAGAGCAGAAAGAGGGCAGCCGCTTGAAGTATTGCTGGGCCCAGGTGCGCCAGATCGAAGGGGTCGACCAGAGCCCGAACCAGAGACTCCCCTCCTCTTACTTTCTGGTCAAAGGAGATTTACTGTACCACTGGACCAACCGCCGAGGGGAAACTGTGGACCTCTTGGTCATGTTCAAAGCCAGAACGCAGGCTCTGATGCACCTGGTCCATGCCCATCCGCTCGGGGGCCACCTGGGGGCGAGAAACACCCTGGAGAAGCTGAAGGACCGTTTTATCTGGCCAGGCATGGACACAGAGGTCCAGTGCTTCTGCCAACAATGCCCCCAGTGCCAACGCACGGCCCCAAGGAAGCCCCTGCCAGCACCACTCATCCCGCGTCCCATCATAGGCATCCCGTTTGAGAGGATAGGCAAGCCACCTCCCGGAACATCGCCAAAAAACTGGTGCTCCTGTTCAGCCGTGTGGGGATCCCAAAAGACATCCTAACTGACCAACCTACCCCATTTGTGTCAAAGCTTATGTCCTCTTCGCTATCCGAGAGTGTCCCCAGGCATCCACGGGCTTCACACCCTTCGAGCTCCTGTTTGGACTACTGGACATGGCACGGGAAGCCTGGGAAGAACAGCCTTCCCCCTTCCGCTCGGTCATCAAGTATGTACAGGAGATGCAGGAGAAGATCAACCGAGTAGCCCCAATCATCCAGGAACATATGAGAGCTGCCCAGGAGGAACAGAAACGAGTGTACAAGCGCCCAGCACAACCCCGCGAGTTCCAACCTGGTGATTGGGTACTCCTGCTAGTGCCCAGCAGCTCCTGCAAATTCTTACCCTGGTGGCAGGGCCCATATACAGTCCTCGAGAGGAGAGGTTCTGTGAACTATCACCTGCAGCAGCCCGGTAAGTGAGCAGACACACAAACGTACCACATAAACCTGCTGAAAAGGTGGATAGAGCCAGAACCAGTACTGTCTGTGTTTACGGCCCTAGACACAGATCACAACCAGGGCACCTTAGTCCAACTGGGCAAAGAACTCAGCCCTGCCCAAAAGCAGGAGCTGACAGAGTTAGTGGGGCAATTTACCGATGTTTTTTCTACCTCCCGAGGCATGACTCAGCTGGTACAGCATGAAATCAAGACTCAGCTGGGAGTGGTGGTGCGGCACCGGCCCTATCGGGTCCCGGAGGCCCGCCATAGGGCCATTGAGGAGGAGGTCAGCCGGATGCTGCGGGACAACATCATAGACAACATCATAGACAACATCAGCCCTATCATAGTCGTACCAAAGCCTGACGGAAGTATGCGCCTCTGCAATGACTTTCGGAGGCTAAACCAGGTCTCGGAGTTTGACAGCTATCCCCTCCCCTGGGTGGACAACCTAGTGGAGCGATTGGGAAGGGCTCATTTTATCTCCACCCTGGATTTAACAAAGGGGTACTGGCAAGTGGTGCTGGCCCCAGAGGCGAGACCGAAGACGGCCTTCAGCAATATCGGGTCCTCCCCTTTGGGCTACATGGAGCTTCCGCAATGTTCCAGAGGCTGATGGACAATGTCCTGTGACCCCATCGTGCCTTCGCAGCTGCCAACCTGGACGATGTGGTCATTCACTCCTCCACCTGGTCGGACCACCTGTTCCACCTGGGGGAAGTCCTGAAGGAGCTCCGGAAAGCCGGTCTGACAGCCAAACCCAAAAAGTGCTAACTGGGGCTGACCGAGGCACAGTACCTCGGGTACTGTATTGGCCGGGGCTTACTCAAGCCACAGGCAAAGAAAATTGAGGCAGTAAAGGGTTATCCTCGACCTTCGACAAAAAAAACGGTACGTGCCTTCTTGGGGTTGGCGGGGTACTACCGTAGGTTTGTACCTAACTTCTCCTCTCTAGCCTCCCCCCTCTCAGATTTCACAAAGAAGGGCCAGCCAGACCGGGTGAAATGGTTTACAGACGCATTCCAGGACCTGAAGGAAGCCCTCACCAGCGCCCCCGTACTACGTAACCCGGACTTCACCCTCCCGTTCACTGTGCACACAGATGCGTCAGAAACCGGGCTGGGCGCGGTCCTCTCACAGACCTTTGACGGGGAGGAACCCGGTCCTCTACATTAGCTGAAAGTTGTCCCCAGCGGAGAGGAAGTATGCGGCTGTGGAGAGGGAGGCCCTAGCAATAAAGTGGGCCATTGAGGAACTACGGTACTACCTGGCTGGGTGAAACTTCGTCCTGGTGACAGACCATGCCCCACTCCAGTGGATGGCCAAGGCCAAGGACACTAACGCCCGGGTAACTCGGGGGTTCCGCTCCCTACAAGATTTCTCATTCCAGGTCCAGCACCAGGCAGGGACCAACACGGAAATGCAGATGGCCTCTCAAGACGGGACGCCCTGTGGGCCTGACACGCGGCGGCAGCAGGCTCGGAGCTGAAGGGGGGGGTACTGTGACGACAGGCCGGTAGCCGTCGCACAGGAAACAAAGATCACTACTGCCGCAGTGGCGCAGAAGAGACAGTTCCTCTTCAGCGCCACCAAATGTTTTGGACGGCCGGAGAGCACGTGGCGGCGGGGCGGGGCCACCGACACACCCATGGCTCGTGAATGGTGCACCGTGCGGAAGATTTCCACCATCCAGCAAGCAAGGGGAGAGTATAAAAGGGCGATATTCCACTCGCAGAAGGAGAGAAGTATCTCCGAGCATGTGCGCGAATCTCTTGTGTGTTTTATGCAGTTTTGCCGACGCGTGCATGTCTGCTAATCGCTGTTGTGTGTTTTTTCCTGGTTTCAGGTGACTTCAACGTGAGTGACGGCTCCGCCCCACCCCCTTGGCTGTAACCGCCGACGGTTGAGACCCTCACCGCCCGATCGCCCTTCAACCCACACACACACACACACGCGCACCCACACACGTACCCCCACTCACCGATTGTCTTGAATAAATCTCCCATAACACTGAAACAGCCTCCTGCGTGTCTGTGCTCCACCCACCGCTGGCTAAAATCCCTACAATATACAGTGGTGTCACTCTTCAGAAGCCGGCCAGGCCAAAATAACAAACAAAAATACCCTCTAACTTTACAAAAAGAAAACTAACTAAACTACAAGAAAAGAAAACAAAAATACACCATCTTCCCTCACTCCCTAGCTAACCCAAAACCAGGAGAAAAGAAGAATCAACACAAATTAACCATGCACTATTTACAAAGGTGACTATTAATGTGTTAATTAACAAAATAATATATACATATATACACGAGTGTATCACACGAATCATAACGGGGCAGAGCATAAACAAAGTCAGAACAGGCATAAAGTCATACGCAGGCGAAAAGTACTTCTCTCCATACACAACGCAATGGCAATGATCTGCCCTGGGATAGAGACTGACGAGGCTTAAGTACACTTCCAGAAACATGCAGGCAACCAATCCTGTCGCACAAGGCCGAAGCAGGCGTGGACAAGACGTGATCATCCACTAGCAGGCTGGAACATGCAGTGGGTGGGGCCTAGAGTAGGGGGAGGAGACAATAGAAACCCATCCCACCACCGACATAGACACACAAATGGCACATAGAGCAAAGAGAAATACATTGGATAACGTAACATATGGCATCTCAGATGTAAATATCACAGGTTTACATCCCAAACCACATTCTAACAATACATTTTGCCAGTACAATAATAATGCCATTCCTATTTATGATTTAGTGGGTAGTATGTGATTTGGTACTGAATACTCGTTAAATGTATATTGACCTGTTATTTAATGTATATTAAAATGGGTATTTCAATAAGACTATATTTTATAAACAAGAACCAACAAGCTGGAATTAACTACATCTAAAGCAACTACTTTCTTTTTATAAAGGTTTACTTTCTTCATTTAGATTCACAGAATCTCACACTGTATAATGCAGAGAACTGTGAAGAAATTAAAGCTTTGTGAATTATATATCAAGCACAGAAATTAAATGAACACATTAAAGCAGCACCTCTTAAATCTCATATTAGAGATGCACCGATGTATCGGCCGGTAATCGGTATCGGGCGATAAAGGCTATTTTTCCCACTACCAGCTATTGGCCGATAGTTTAAAAACATCCGATGATCAGCGCCGATTTTATCCTGTCAATAAAAAGAGGGCGGGAAAACACATCGATTTTGTAAAGAATATGTCCCTTATGTGGAATGATGACAAAACTGCAGTTTGTAAGCTCTGTAATCTCTGCACTGATAACATTTTACACTGGAAGTACCAGCAGTAAAGCGTTTCGACATCATGTCTAATCGCCCCCCAAAGAAACCCCCACCCCCCACCACCCACCACCCTCGCGCTACTCGCGCTGCTAGCACTAATTTAAAGTGCCAGTACACTGTTGAAAGATTTCAATGAGGATGAGTTGAAAAAAGGTATATATTGCATAGAAAATTATTTGTAGAGTAGTATATTTCATATGTAGTTAATGTTAATATGAGTATATGAGTTAATATCATCAAAATAAAGGTTTATATTAGGCCTATATATTAGCAGTTTGATGTTCAGTGATGAATTATAAATGCTTTTGTTTGTGGTGAGTTAATGTGAAGCCTAACAGGAGGTTTTTTAGAATTCAGTCATTTAATTCTGTTTATATGAATTAATAACATTCAATACGTTAAGAAATCTCATTTTAATCTTCAGAATTTAGTTAATATGTTAATGTTAATTTGAGTAATGTGTTTTCTGTTTGAGACCAGTTACTGTGAAACAACTTGTTGAAATGGAGAGAATAAAGTTTTTATTTGCATTTCCTTCAGAATTGTCTAATTAATTCTTATTAATTTAAAAGAAGGCATAGAAGGCAGAACTATCATTAACGGTTAGTGGTATCGGCCAATATCACTCTGTATAATCAGTTATCTGTAATAGGTATTGGCTGAGAAATTTAGTATCGGTGCATCTTTAATATATATAAATAATATATATATATATATATGTGTGTGTGTGTGTGTGTGTGTGTGTGTGTGTGTGTGTGTGTGTGTATATATATATATATATATATATATATATATATATATATATATACATATATATATATATATATATTCACGTGTTCATGTTCAGTGAATAGTCCTTAAGACACTAACAGTTTACAGGCGGTAGGCAATTAATGTCACAGTTATAGTAACTTAGGACACTAAAGAGACCTTTCTACTGACTCTGAAAAACACCAGAAGAAAGATGCCTAGGGTTCCTGCTCACCTGCATGAACATGCCATAGACCTGCTGCAGGGAGGCATGAGGACTGCAGATGTGGCCAGAGCAATAAACTGCAATGTCTGTAATGTAAGATGCCTAAGACAGTGCTACAGTGAGACAGGAAGGACAGCTGATCATCTTTGCAGTGCAAAATTACATGTAATCAAGACGTGATCGAGAACTTGCAAATGCTCCTTTTGATATTGACCCCTCCTTTGTTCAGGGACTCATTATTCCATTTCTGTTCTTCAAATGTATGTGTCTCAGTTGTTGAAACTTTATATGATAATACAAATATTTACACATATTAAGAAATTTGCTGGAAATAAAAGCAGTTGATTGTGAGAGGACGTTTCTTTTTTTGCTCAGTAAATATATATATATATATATATATATATATATATATATATATATATATATATATATATAATGTAAATGATGGTTCAAATGGTGCAAATTGATTGATAAAAGATATAGTAAAGCAGACTGATGATCTCAAAGTACAATATTGCAATACTTGATTTTTTTTCCTTCTCAGAGCATTAACAAAATTTATTGCTCTACTATCACACTTGTTGTTCTGCTAGGGCTGTAATAGCATTTCACCTTTTCATGGAATTAATTATCAGTGGCTAAGTGAAGAGCTTGTGTTGTCTTCTCTTATCATGCTCACTCAGGTCTCCCCATGGGATAATTAATGTACAGTCATGTTCTGCTATCATCTGTCTTTCTATGTAATTGTCCCTCTGCAGCATCTCTACCTCACCAACAGTTAATAACTTACACAATATTTTGACTACCGTTACAGAGCTCATAGACTGAACCAGCTGTTGAATAATTCACCATTAATAAATGCTCTTATACAGTAGGCATTCATGTTACTGGGTCTGTGTGCTTTGTGAGTGGTGTGTCAGCAGCTCATTCTCATATTCCTATTTACTCATAACAGTTATTTAATAACTTGTAAGACATTCATTAGATTATACATTTGGTTTAATTTGCATACTTCAGTAAATGTGAGTGTTGATGACATTTATGGTTCAACTCAAGTCTCTTTGTCACAGTGTCTGGGAATGGTAACCTCAGAATCTGATCCCATCAGAGTGAAGTGAATTAATTTTTGATTGAAGAGATTGCCAGTATAGTTGAACAGAACTGTGCTGTCTTCATCTAGGAGATTTTAGACACTCTGAGACAGTCAGTATTTGCCCTGTGCGCCACGTAGTACACAAACACACAAGTGTCAGTAAAACAAAATCAGTGTTGCAAACTGTCAAATGTCAAATTGCTGCCCCTTGCACTAGCCTTCTCAGTTAGGCATGAATGATGTAACTGCTGTCCATTTGTTCTTAATCCCATGAATTTTTAAACAGCCATGCAGATGCTGACTGTGAACTCATTGTAAAAATTCTGTTGCTGTATTGTAATGAGAGAGAGAGTGCTGCTGTGATACTTTCTACACATAACACTCCCTGGTGATTAACAATTTAAATAAAACCTAATATTAGACTAGATAAATATAGCATAAAATCATGTAATTATTACAAATATTATTATCATTATTATTTTAATTATATTTTTTATATTAAAATATCCTGGAAAGATCTAAAAGAAAAAAAACACAAATTTAAAAGGATTTGATTCAGTTTAGCTTTGTTTGTTTCTTTGTATTTGTAACTACACTGTTATTGAATGATATTTCATCCATAGCTCTATATAGCTTAGCTTTTTCCCACAGTAGAATTGATTTTATTTCTGACTTCTGGCACTACTCATTCAACCTTGTCTCGTACATGTGCCTGTAATATATTGCATGACCCAGTAAGGCAAGAAGAAGGAAATAACTTTAAAAGGAGTGTGTTAAATATTTCAGTAGGCCTGCATATTCTTCTCATGCTGAGCATAATGCTTCACTTCTTTCTCTCTCCATCGATTCTGCTTTTCTATGAGGAAGTAAAACTTGCTACGGCATAATTTCACATTTGGCATTTTGTAAATTATTAAACATCCATAGCAAAAAGAGGACAACATACACAAAGTCACACACTTGTGATGGTAGAAGCAAAAACTGAAGACAAGGAAGCACCTCAAGGAATTTACTCAATTCTGTACAGATACAAGAGCAACAGAATAAAGTGAGTTTTCCAACAAATTTCAGAAAATTCTGGCATTTTCCAGAAAATATAACTAATTCATTATCAAAGAGCATCAAGTGAACAGACTATATTGTTGCATACCAATATTGAGTGGCACATTTTTTCAAGTATCAAGTAGGATCTGTTTTTGTGTCTGCGAAGATACAGATACACCTACAGTACTGAGAGGCATATGCATACATGTATTGTATGTTTATTGTATATACAAATTGGTGATCATTTTATAAATGAAGGTACTATAAAACATATACCTCTCAGAGATGGCTACACTGATATTATATAAATTCAGAAATAATCATAATACACAAAATCAATTACTGGTGGTGGATCATAATACACTTATCCTCCTTACTCTGAAGTGCTATTTTTTTTTTTTTTTAAATAGGGAGTTATTTAATACTGTGGGTTCCAGGAACCAATTAGCAAAGGCATCAGAATATGGGCAATCATAATTATAGTTACTTTTTTCAAGAGAATTAGTGTTTTACTCAGTAGCACTGATTCCACTTCCTCGAAGCAGCCCTCTATGACAGAAAGATGAAACAGTGTGCCAGACGGTGATGACAGGTGAACATGGACCCTGTGTTCTAATGAGACTCTGGGATAGGCTTTAAGACCTTAATCTCACCATAAAGGCATAACAGCATGGCAGCCATGATGGACAGTAATGGGATGTTGCAATGAAGTGACATAAAGTGATATCAATGGTGTGTTTAACATGAATGGGAAAACCTAAGGTAGCACATGGCAGCTGTTGATGACAAGAAAACTGATCAGTTTGACAAATCTTTGTTACCACATGATTGTATTTAGAAAACTGTCAATCTCACTGAAATCCCTATAACAAAGCTGCATATACTATCACACTATGACTTCTGAGCTCAAAGTGAATGTCCTTTAGTTGCAGTATACAAGCTGTAAGACCACAATGATGTACAGTTAAATTAGATTTACGTGCAATAGAAGAAAAAATGCAATGTGTGACATCACCTATGGCATATCAACCTCATCTTTTATCAACCTCAACATCTACATAGCATTCTGCTCATATACGGGTGCCCATGGTGCACAGTTAGATCCTGATTCTACTCTAATATTGTTCCAACAAACTACTGGTAGTGGTTTGGTGGTTTTCAACATAGATGACATGACCTCTAGCAAGTAATCATAAAGAGTAAAATATTATTACTGTACCAGCACAAAACAGGCTATTTGGTTATAGCAGATATGTAATGGTTTTGTCAACAGTAGATTTCAAAAGTTAAACTGGTAGTTTCTATACAAAAACTATCTAGGAGTGAAGTCAGCTGTGCAGACTTCAGAATTTATTTTCCAGTGGTTAATCTTACATCCAAAGTTACTTAAAGCAGGTGTTACAAACTTGAATAATACCGATGGGAAAGCCTGACCCTTCAGATAAATGTAGTAACTGTCATAAATATGTGGTAATATGTATAGTATTATGATAATTTATATACTACTAATGTTGACACACAAATTTCACATATTTTTGGAGATGTATTTTACGTTGAAACTTCATTTTGTGGCCAAACTGCATTACATTGTTTTAGGTGTCATTGATCACAGCTTGTTTGCTTTATTATTTGCATGCTGTATTAATTGCTGTCTTTTAAACAAAGATGTGAGAATAAAAAACACATGTCTGTGTCTCATAAGAGTATAATGTATCAACCTGCTTGGAATACAACATTTCACTGCTTCAGTATTCAAACTTCTCAGTGTTGGAATGAGTTTCCACCTCCACTCATAATGCCTTTTCTTGTCCTGTTGAGTCCACTGAATAAAATTTAATAAGCCTTTGAATAACTTTTATTTATTCAATGATTTGTTTTAAATTATCCACAAATAATTACAGTAATCTACAGTAAGATTTTACATCTTGAAATCATAGATATTTTTGAATTTGATCTTTAAGGAGCTGGGACTTGGGCATGAGCTGGGACTGTTTCTGGACTGTAGTGGACTCTCTGAAAGGATAATGATTGATATGGGAAGTTACTCAGTGTTTCTTCTCCTTTCAACATAGAAAACAGTCTGTTCTAACTGTAGGAGTGGTACTCAGCTCCATTATCTCAATAATTTCTATGGCTTGTTTATGCTATTTATTTTCTCTTTTTTTTTCAAAAAAGAAAGGATGCAAAGCCACTTTTGTATGGTCTTTTATTTTTCTCGTGACCTGTTGATTTACCTCTTTAATATTTAAGTTTAATCCAGGCTAGCCAAAACAACTGCTTCTTAATGTGCACTCTCACTAGTTCATTAGATTAATTGAGGGTCTATATAAGCTAATCAAGCTCACATTCTTCTCTTCATAGTGCTTTTAATATATGACTTTGTGCTTTGCCAGGCACACTGTAATCCAGAAACATAAAACAGCACAGCAGCTTACCCTGAGGCATCCAGTCAATTATATGTCTGCCTGCATGTCCATAAGAAATAGCTTTCGATATGGATTATGTACATTATACAGTACATAAAATACAGACCACAAGTAATTGAACAATTACGCCATTTTTGTTGCATTCCATCTCATTGAATAATTATGAGGTTAAAACTAAGAATGACAGCACTGATGAAATGTTATAGAAATCTTCTCTTGATGCACCATTAGTGCATGCACACGTATGCTAATAAATGGTCTACCGTTAATTCCAGATGTGATATCTGAATCTGCTTTGTACAATTGCCACAAACAAAGGCAACATTAAAACTTCATGTCCAAAGATTATAAAATGCAGAGAAAGAAGACCATTATGAATGTGAAAAATCTGATTACATTCAAGACCTAGCCAAAATAGAGCATTCATCAAAATCAACTTTTTTTATATTGTTAAGAAGTAAGGATGTTTTATTTCTCATTGAAGAAAGTTATATATGTTTAGTTTTATGTAGTTTAGTTAACAGCTGGTATGGATGACACACTTATGAATAGAAGACATCATTCTTCTCAAAAGAACACGAGTCTAAAACTCTGTTGTGGAATTTAGTACAGTATTAAAAACACACAAGTCAATGACTTTTTTATATCAAAATACTAATTTAAGTACTTGGTGAAGAGGTAGGACTTTAGATATCATTTTAAGACAGCCAGTGAGAACAAAAGAGACCCCAGCACTGAGCCTTGTGGGACACCAGTGGAAAGTCTGTATGGGGAAGATGCGGATCCCCTCAGTGTCACCTGATATGACTGTCTCTCCAAGTAGGAAGCCAACTATTTACATGCAGTGTCATGAATTCCAAGGCTTATGAGGATGGACAAAGTCGATATATTGATATATTACAAATTTCAATATATCAAGAGGCTGGCCTTAACCCCAATGAACCCCCTTTAAAATGAATTGGAACGCTGACTACATTTCTGGCCTCCTATACCCGACATCAGTGCCCAACTTCACTAACGCTCTTGTGCTTGAATGAGCACAAATCCCCAAGCAACATTCGAAAATCTAGTGGAAAGAATTCTCAGAGGAGTGGAAGAGGTTATCGCTACAAAAGGAAGGCCAACTCCCTTGGCCTCCCTTTTTGAGTATCAAGATTCAACACCATTTTAAAAATTACTCACAAGATCACTGTAATCATTTGCTGTTTGTTTTCCTAGTGATCTTGTTAAATATCTTGGGATAATATTGTTGTCTCCAGGGTTTGGGGTTTGGTTCCCACCTGTACCCTGAGTGTGCAGAGTTTGCATGTTCTCCCTGTGCTTCTGTGGTTTCCTCCCCAGTCCAAAGGCATGCATTGTAGTCTGATTGGCATCTCTAAATTGTCCATAATGTGTGAATGGGCGTGTAACTGTGTCAGGTGTCCCCCACCTTGTGCCCAGAGTTCCCTGGGATAGGCTCCAGGATCCCTGCGACCCTGTGTAGGATAAGTGGTACAGAAAACATATCGATGGGATGGGTACTATTGTACCAATGCAGTGCTACCGGTTTATCCACCTGGAAGTAGGAAGTAAGTTCTTTGTTGCTGAGACATAACATTGATTAGGTCTATCAACATGGCACCATTGAGCTATGAAATTGTTCCTAATAAATGTCACAATTTTTGTATTTTAATATGTAAAGTAAAGTACAATTGTAGAATGTAATGTTATATATACACACACACATATATATATATATATATATATATATATATATATATATATATATATATATATATATGTGTGTGTGTGTGTGTGTGTGTGTGTGTGTGTGTGTGTGTGTGTGTGTGTGTATATATATATATATATATATATATATATATATATATATATATATATATATATACAGTTTAGCCCAAAAGTTTGTATACCTCTTGCAGAATCTGCTATACCTTAATACTGTTAACAATATAAGAAGGACCCTAAAATCCCTAAAAATCCCTTGCTGTTTTTTATTTAGTACTGTCCTGAATATGCTATTTCACATAACAGATGTTTACATATAGTCCACAAGACAAGATAATTGAAAAAAATTACCGCATTCAAAGTTTACATACCCTTGATTCTTAATACTGTGTGTCGTTACCTGGATGATCCACAACTGTTTTTTGTTTTCTGATAGTTGTTCATGAGTCCCTTGTTTGTCTGGAGCAGTTACATTGAGGTGCCCATAGTGTACATATTACCATTATTATTATTATTATTATTTTACTACTCTAATTCTTATTTTTCTATTCCTATTGTGTGTGTATATATATATATATATATATATATATATATATATATATATATATATATATATATATATATATATATATATATTTAGATACTTTATTTCAATTCTATTCCTATTTAATGTGTATTCTTTCCTATCTGTTTTTTGTGTAAACAAGCTGCTGTAACGAGGGAATTTCCACAGTGTGGGATCAATAAATGTCATCTTATCTTATCTTAACTTGTCTTAAACTGCTCACTGTTCTTCAGAAAAATTCTTCAGGTCCTGCATATTCTTTGCTTTTCCAGCATCTTCTGAATATATGCCCCCTTTCCGACAGCGGCTATATGATGTTGAAATCCATCTTTTCATGCTGAGGACAACTGAGGGACTTGTACACAACTATTACAAATTGTGCAAACATTCACTGATGCTCAAGAAGGTAACATGATACATTAAGAGCCAGGGGGATTTAAACTTTTGAGCAGGGTGATAGGTGTAAACTGTTATTATTTTGTTTAAAGATCTTTTTTTTTTATTTAGTACTGCTCTTCAGGTGCTAAATGAAATAGTTACATATCTCCCAGAAGACAAAATAATAACAATTTACAATAATAACAATATATATACACACGCACACAAACCTTTTCGTGAAACATTACTGGTACACTGAAAATTAAGCTTTATTACCCACTTCACATCTACAACTTTCTAAATGAGTTTTTTATATCCAAGGCGAAGACAGTAGAATTTTCACTGTGCAGCTTCTCTTTAATGTTCTGTATAAATGCAGCACACCACAGTGCCATAATATGATGCAGAAGAACCTGTGGCAATTGGTGTATCTCTAATGACAGGATCATTGGCTGTGGCTTAGAGAGAATTCATTAGCCTCCTTTTAATTTAGCATGTTTATTAATTATGCATATTTTCAGCAAAAAGGTGCATTTTGGTTAAATAAATCCCTCTTTAGTAGTTAACAGCAGAGTACTAAACCTTATGTCTAATGTCCTGTGCCGCTTCCAGTTTCCCCTCTTCAGTTTCTTTCTACAGAGAGGAAAGTGTGTTGCTAAAGCCTTTCATCATATTCACTTCATTCATTTTTACTACACTGAGCTCTTAAGAAACAAAGCCGAAGCAAGAAAAGCTTCTTTATGTTTTTCCTGAATTACGTTCTGCTTCTACAATGTCTATTATACTGGGACACATCAGTATACATAAGATTGTTTTTAGATTGTGATGAAATTTCAAAGTTTTTCACTGTGAGTGATATCTTGATTTGAGCCGGTTTATTCCTTAAGACACATCATTCTGTTATCCTTCCTTACATTGCATCAACACAGGGACCAATTAACAGGATTAAGCTTGATTCAGCAATTATAGAATTCATTCAAGTTCAACTATATTTGTTCAGAAATTTCATAATATCCCCTGATTTAATTGTTATAAAACGTCACTGTAAAATGACCCTCCTTCAATCACTTGATAAAATGCACCTTCAGACAACATTTACACATAAATACACAACAAACATAATATACATAGCATAATATATTTTACTCCTACTCTTATTAATCATTGAAGTTCCTTTTCATTCATATTTGTAAAGCATTTAGTAGTTGCAGCAGGTACGTTCAGAAGGAGACAACTGAGACACACACACACACACGCCCACACGCGCACACGCACACACACACACACACACACACACACACACACACACACACACACACACACATACAATGTCTGCCTTGCTCTGATTTTAAAAGGTGCATTAGCTCTTTCAAGTAAACTCAACATTACCCTTGACATTTGGTGGAATCTTATAAGCTCATAGTGAAATATCAAAGGGAAGCTTTTTCCAATCCTTAATGTAATTCTACTATTTATCTTTGGTTGTCGGGATAGAAAGTTTCCTAATCCCTTCACTCTGTCTGTGTGTGTGTGTGTGTGTGTGTGTGTGTGTGTGTGTGTGTGTGTGTGTGTGTGTGTGTGTGTGTGTGTGTCTGTGTGTGTGTGTGTGTGTGTGTGTGTGTGTGTGTGTGTGTGCATGTGTGTGTGTGTGTCTGTGTGTGTGCTTGTGTGTGCGTGTGTGTGTGTGTGCTCATTTTATTCCCCCTTTCAGATGGTGAGATGCCATCAGTCAGTAATGTGCAAATTCAGTATTTTTCAATTGCCTTGATTTTAAGAATTTGAAAGACAAAACATTGGTTCCGTTGCCTAAATCTGATTAGTCTTTTTTTTAACATAATCTAAATAGATAGATTCTCAAATAATAAACATGCCATAAATGTTCATATTTTTTGGTGAATCGTAATAGGCTTTAATATTTTTTCCCCCTTTCACATACACAGGAACAAAATATCTTACCTCCAGGACCCTGATGCAACTTACAACACCAAATTGAGCAGAGCAGTGCATGAAGGACACAAGGAGTCCATGAGGTGTTAAACTTTATGTAAAATAAGAGCAATTTACAAAATCAAACAAATAATAAATTGCAGACGAAAATAATACGTGCACAGGACTGGTCACTACACATTACACATTAAGTGCATGACAGTCTATGTTGCTGACTTTATCGCACTCCAGATAAGTAATGGTATTGATGGCTTCAATACCATTCCTACTCATCAATATACCGAAACACATGTCTACTAGTATAAGTTATCTAAATGTACTTTGGTTATATAACTATTTTTATATTCTTCTAACATACATAGATCTGACAGTTGTTATGTAACTGTGTGCCATAGGATTCACATTTTATAGTCCTCTGCGTCACTATAATGCATTATTTCACTGTATAGTTGACAAGGTGTCTTGTATAGCATAGGCTGTGAAGTAAAGACAGCCAGAGTGAGCACTCACATAGTTTTGATAGGAAAGTGTCTCCTTTGTGAAGATTGTGGATATAACTGTTCCTTGGTCCCACTTGGATAATCTTGTATAATTGAGCAAAGATCTTACTTATCATCTGCCATTTTAAGCTAAATGTACAACTCTGACATCAATCAGCTAATGCTATGTAATTCTAGGTATGGGTAGATTTGTGAACTTTTTGTGTTATAGTAGCAGCAACAGCATGGCATATTTCAGTATTTTGTTGACTTAACCTTATTACAGATTTTGTTGATGTCTATGTGACGTTGACCAAAGCTTTTAAAAGTGCATCAGCAGCAGTAAAGAGGGAAATAGTTTTGTCTGACAGAGAATAAAGATCTTTTACTAAGCCCATGGGGGAAAGAATTCTTTTCCTCCTGAATATCTAAAATCTGTCTTGTGCTCATAGTGAAGAACAAACTACAACAATTTCTGGCTCACTTGCTCCCCCTGCTGAAAGCTAGATACTCTTTCTTGCATCAGAATCTTTGGATCTTCAGGAAAAAAAATTCTGCATACTGATTCGAAACCACTGAGCATTTAAAGTTGAATAGACCACGATTATAATTCCCACCATCATCATCAATGTATGAGAAAGCAGAATGGTTTAGAAAAGATGAATCATTCAAGCATTTTTAATCATTCATGTGTGCATTTCAAAAATATCCATATGAATACAACAAAGTTAAATATGCCAGTAAGTATGTTCACCTAAACATTTCTAGATACAGTGCTGTTTCAAATGCAGAGGCAAAGCTAAGGGATGGCCTTGAAGTGATAGATCATTGTTCAATTTGAAATTTGGAGAACAAGCACAATTCAGTCATTATGTCATTTCTCATGATCTTGAGATTTCCAGCAACTTGTTCATAAATTATTCCATCCTTTCATTTTCATATGTACATAGAGAAAAGGAATTCAACTAACAGGACTCTAGTAGATGACATCTCAAAGGTAAACAATGACAATTAAATCTATCCTAATTTAAGATATTTAAGATTTACACAAATGACAGATTTGCTCATTTATATGCCGTGCATGCTAGTGGCAGTGATGGACAGGTAGAAAACAGGGTTGCCAGATAAAATTGACCGGTCAATCAAATCACAGTTTAAATCCTTCCCAGTCGGCTGCCAACCATCTCAAACTGTGGCTAAGTTTAGCACAATGTTACCTGTAGATTAATTGGATTAAAAATAGCCTACACGGTTTAATAAATCTGTAAAATCATAGAGAATAATGGAGAGAAGTTAGCACATTTTCCCTGTTGTTGTTCTTGTTGATGTTTTAGAGAAACTACTTTATAGTAGCATGAATGAATATAGAAAGAATATGGTCCAATTAACAATTAACCTTTATATTAATAGCAATTACCAATAATGGCAGAATTCAGTTCTTTTGCTGTAATTTTACAGTGCTTGATAATTTCAAGCATTTTTTAAGTTAATGTAAAAGAAAAGCTTTGCATGTATGCCTATATCAATAACATTTATTTTAAATGGTGACACTAGAATTTTAAGAAACACCTTAAACCCTATGAGAATCATAAACTGTACATTATAGTAATTTGGTTAACATTACCTTAAATAAGACAATAAAACCACAGTCATGCACGTGATCTTGTTTTGAACTGTGCTTCCACAAAAACAGTTTGGTGTTTCTCTCTAATATTACGTTGTTTGTAATGATTCTTCTTCTCTCTGCCTAAGTTAATTAATTCACTAATACTGTCTGAAGTAACTAGCTCCATTAACATTATTGTTGGTGAGTAAGAGCTAGCTTTCATGTAGTTTGTACTAGAGACAGGCCTGATGAAAGTAATCAGCAAATAGCAATGCTTGTTATGCTTACTGCTTGTTAGAGAATTATAAAACTTCTCAGCTTGTTAGAGAAAAAGGAAACAACCATATTGTGACTTGTCAAAAATTATGTTGCTTTAATTCTTTCCACAGGACCATCCTTTCTGGTGTGCTCATTGTATACAGTGGAAGTTGATGGAGTCATTCTAAGCACGACTAATCTGTTTCACCAATGCCCTAATCTGGATGTTTACCTTGTACAACTGCCTGCCCTGTCTATGTTTGAACTAATAGCTACATGAGTTCACTTTCTCACATTTAGGCATTTAATAAATTAATTAGTTAATTTGGCCATTGCAGCCAGATGCTCCACTTTAAGCAAGCATAATTATTGTATTACTTGACTATACATAACCCATAACTGTCAGGGTACATTAGTAGTTCTAGCTTTAGCTAATTCTTTTGGTGTCATTTGGAATAAACATATTCAAACAAATAGACTATATATTAGATATCTATGTTCTCTTCTTCCAAATCATTGTGCTTCAGACATATTTTGTTATATCAGTAAATGTGAGTGAGCCGGTTCCATATAAGTCATTTTTGCATAATTGTCTTAATATGGTTTTTTAATAGTTCAGCAGATGCATTTTCCACACTAAGCCTGACAAGGGAACCAAAGTCGAGAAAATCAAGAAGCAATCTGCTGTGAATCCAAAGGTTTTTGCTCATTGAAAAATTGGTACACTTTCATATACGGCACTTGCAGAATAAAGAAAGGTAACATTCATTAACATAGGAGCATACTGGATGCTACAGATGCTGCTCACATACGGCTCTTTTACGAAGTTCATTCATTAGTCTTCAGTAAATGCTTTATCATGGCCTTGGTCACTGTAGTTTAAATCACTAATTTGTTCATATTTTGGTAAATAGAGACAACTATATTCGTTAGAATACATCATAGGCATTTGGCATGATTGACTGTGCATTATTAAATGTATGTAGTGTATATAATTATGTAATATATTATTTTCGCAGTTTTATTTATAATAAATAATATAATGACAATTAAGAAACTTAATTAAAATTGTAAATAAAAAAGTATAATTGCAAAATAATAGTAACTGTCAGTTTTCCAGAAAAGTAATTAGCATTTAACAGCTTGTCTATTTAAATTTTCTACACAATTAATTAAATTGAACTATAATTAAAGCTTTTTTTATCTGATGTCCCTGCTACTACCCGTGACCAGTTTTACAGGATTTACACTACATTAACAGTGTAGCTGACTGGTTCATATGGGTTTTACCTGTAGGGTTTTGTTTTTGTCCTTTATGTTAACTGTCTTGTATTCAATGCCCTTGATTTTTCTATACTTATCAGATTGCAGGTTTTAATTGCCAAGTGTTATATTTTTTTACACTTATGGCATTTGGCAGATGGCCTTATCCAGAATGACTTACATGTATCTCATTTATACAACTGAGCAGTTAAGGGTTAAGGGCCTTGCTCAAGGGCCCAGCAGCGGCAGTTTCTTGGTGCTGGGATTTGAACTCATGACATTCTGTTATGTAGAATACAGTACTACATTTCAGTAATATATGTCTGTTCTGATCCAGACAGCAAATTAAACAACATATGTGGTACCAAAACATTCTTCTAGGCATAAAAGATTTTAAAAACTAAAATTCTTCATCAAAATTTGGACCAACTTCAAATACAATGCAAAAGATTCTATTGCTGTTCAGTGTATTACTGTGGCTGCATCTTAATTGACAGCATGCCTCTCTATTGCTGTTAAATCTGATCAGAAGAGTCAGCACAGTAGCTAACTGAGCCAGCTAAGCCAGCTTTTGATTGGTGTCCATCTAAAGTGGATAAAAAGTATACACATATAGCAGTAAACTGACTATATCTTATAATATCTAAATCAAATCTAAACTTACTTAACCTACAACAATAATCTGGTTGCATAAATATGCACACCTCTTAACTAATAATTTGTTAAAGCACCTTTTGGTTGTAATAGAGCATTCTGTCTTTTGGGGTATCTTAACACATCTTGATTTGGCAATTTTATTCCGTTCTTTCATAGAGCTCTAGCTCTATCAAATTGCAAGGGGATCTCCCACTCTGTGCTTTCGATATGATTTAGATCTGGGCTCTGACTGGGCAATTCCAAAATATAGATCTTCTTTTACTGATACACTTCCTTTGTTGATTTGGATTTGTGTTTGAGTTGTTATCGTACTGGAATTTTAACAGGGGTGCGTAGACTTTGTATAGCCACTGTATCTGACACACCTCAGGAGCAGTGCAGGAAGGGAGTGCACTGATTGCCTCACTCTGTGGGACTCCTAGAGACAGGGAATCATATGAAATCAATGCTTTCAAGAATTTGCATTGTTAGCGAACTCACATCATTCGAGAAATATCTGGTGCACAGATGGCATTTCATGTCCTTGAGTAGGGTGTTTATGAAATGCTTAATATATTATGCTGTCATTCACATGCTGGTTATATAAAATAATGGAGATGGCCCTGGATAGATGTAAAGTCTTTTTACTGCATTTGATGATTTAGCCAACAACTACACAGTTTCCAAGACTTTCCCACAATGACAAAGACTTATAGAAATAATCAAAGCAACTTGAGCAGCTCATTTTGATCTGCCAGTTGAGACGTAATTGCATCATTCCCTGTTCAAAACGGGCAATTCTTTTCACCCTCTATCCTCTATCTGTGCTCAGTTCTCAGCACATTTGAAATACTCAAGCCATCAAAACTCATTTACACAAATCCCACTAACTTTCACAAAGTTCTTAAACACTAACAGCTGCCACACCTCAGTATGTGTGTGTGTATGTGTGTGTGTTTGTGAAATCATGCTCACTTATTTTTATAAAAAGGTCATCACAGATAACAGTGTCATTCAGCCTCTTGTTATCTGTTTACTATTAAATAAAGGAATGTTTTTCTACATTATTATGCTAGGCAGAGTTTCTACTATTCATGTATATATACAAAATGTATATACATATATACAGACACACACACACACACACACACATATATACATATGAAATTACTCTGGGTTACTGATCAGAAGGTCAGGGGTTCAAGCCCCAGCACTGCCAAGCTGCCACTGTTGGGCCCTTGAGCAAGGGTCTTAACTCTCTCTGCTCCAGGGGTGCTGTATCATGGCTGACCCCAGCTTCCTAATATGCTGGGGTATGCAAAGAAAAGAATTTCACTGTGCTGTAATGTATATGTGACCAATAAAGACTCATTATAAAGTAAGACGTTTTGAAGTAACATTTTTGTTTGGCTAAAATGAATGAAGCGAGGCTGGATAATTCTCATCGATGGCACACCATTCACATACACCTAGGGTAAAATTGGCATAGCCAATCCACTTACCTGTATGTTTATGGACAGGATGGGGAAACCATAGGACTTGGAGGAAACCTATGAAGACATGTGAAGAACATGTCTGTGCAGAAACTCTGCACAGACAGTAACCCAAGATCAGGATCAAATCAGGAACCCTGGAGCTGTTAGGTTCCACTTCATCACCATGCTGCTTCCAATAAATACACTCAGTAGAAATATAGAAATACAATTGGGATGTTGCAGTATGTGTCACTTTGCCTCAATGTTTGTATTTTGTATATTCCTTTTTGCACATTCCTGTACATATATTTCAAATTTCTTATATTTTTTAATTATTAATTCTTATTTCTATTCATTCTTATCTTTTTAAATTTTATTTTAGTATGTATTGCACAGTCAAAAGAGGAGTAGGCCAGGTTTTCATTTCACTGCAAGTTATATATTGTATATAATTAGGTATGTGACAAATAAAAATCTTGAATCTTGAATGCTGTATTACCTTCTTTACAGAATCCATCATTCTACAGCCACTGGATTAGTACTGTATTTCCTGAGAAAATACAACCTTACCCCACTGAGTAATATGTGTGAACACCACAAACATTTCTCATTATGATAAGCCTCTGGATAAATTTAGTCTGATCATTTATTATCATGGAAACACCAACCTCTACATCTACATGTCCTTTCAGGCTTGGAAAAGAGCACGGTATTGCTTCACAAAAATCTAAAACTGACACAGGACAAAGAGTGAGCTTGAGGCAGAGGCCATTTCCATTTTCCTCTCAAATGATCCATGTTACGACTTGTGTTTTTTCTCTCTTGCTTGGTTGTGGATATGTAGCTTGACATCCAATAAATTGGAAGCCACATAAAAACATGGCTTTTAATGTTATTCCGAATTTCAGCATCAAAGAGCAACAGCCCCAGACTAAAAGAGAATTACATTTTATTTCACCTGTTATTCACACAGTCTGTCAGCTACTTCACTGTACTAAATGCTAGCCTGATCTTTCCTCTCATGAGTTAAAAGAGGATAAACATACATTTTGCCATAAATACCATTATATCTTTGGGATGCTCAACCATCTACTGTGTGCTTCAGCTGAACACATGACATTGTTCTGTGTGTGTGTGTCGATCTTGCCAGTACTCTGCATTTCAGGCTGATTGTGGTGCCTTCAGTGTTACCATTACAACCAGGTTAAGCTGAGCTACTGAGAGAGAGAGATAGCAGAGCAAAACAAGAGAAAGAAGATTGAACTGAGTGAACCAATAAATAAAGAATGGGGATGAAACCTACAGGTTGCAATTACAGGAACAAGCTTATGGAGCACTATTGTGGTTTATGAGATACACACACATTGCTCTTTGACAATACTTTCAAGTGTTAAAAAAGAAATAATTAAACAGTAAAACAAACATGCTGGATGTGTCACCTATACACTAACTCCCTTTCACTTTAAATATTATTTTCCAATTACTGTTCATTGGTATTCTGTTGTAAGGCACCTGTAACCTGTCGACCTGTCAGAGATAGCAACTTTGTGCTTCAGATGATGAACAGTCAACATGTTAAAGCAAAACACTCATTAGAACTAATTAAGCTCATGGCACAAAGCAACTGAGTCTCTTTGAGTATGATAGTCATAAATATTATTCTTGAATGATATATTTTTGCTGATGTTTATAGATTTATAAATTTAAGTTGTACAGAGTGATTATATGAGTTACTGTATCCTTCCTGGCAGCTCAAAACAACATGACCATTTTCCTCTGACCTCTCTTATCAACAAGGCATTTCCACCCACGGAGGTATTGCTCACTCAATGTTTTTCGTTTTTCGCACCATTCTATGTAAACTCTAGAGACTATTGTGTGTTAATTTCCCAGGAGATCAGCAGTTTCTGAAATATTCAAACCAGCTCATCTGGCCCATTCTGATGTTAACATTAACTGCTCTTGACCTGTATATGCATGATTTTATTCATTGTGCTGTTGCCACATGATGAGCTGATTGGATAACTGATTGGATAAATTAGCAGGTGTACACGTGTTAATATTAACAGCATTAACCAGAATTACCTGTGAGAAAAAGGTTGATGAGATGAGAAAGAGGATGAGAAAAGAACCTCAATTTCATGATGGACCCAGCACTTCCTTGAACTCATATTTCGATAAATAGAGGTGATATCTCCCAAGTAAAACAAATAGAGAAAAATAATTATACTAATAATAATAAACAGGACTGCGAGGGATTAAATGCCCTAACTCTTCTTATTAATCACAAAATCTGACTGGTTCACATCCATCTATACTGTTATGACAAAAGGTAATACCAGATCATATTGATTTCTTATCATAACATACAGCCTCCACATCCTGGGTTAAAGCTAATAAAGCCCAGTTTTATTTCCCAGAGATACTACTTGGGCCAGATCTGTCCACACAAAAGAAATGCAGCCAGTCTTGGTCAGCACAATTTCCCTTTCATTATTCCACAGTAGTCTTAGTCCAGGCTCATCAAATGCTTCAGGTAGTAAACTCAGCTCATAAAATATAGAAGGCATGGATAGATTGGGTCCCTTAGGCATGGCACTGGCCTCTACACGGAGATGAGAACAACTCAACATCCTCCCTTGACCCTCCCTGAGAAAAGTAAGCAATGTCTCCTCAATCAAAAATGCAGTTGCATACATATACACCGGTGTAGTTAGTGTGCAAGATCACTACATGACTATTCTTTAGAAATTCAGCATGTAGGCTATGCAGCAGGAATACACAAACAACAAAATATACACATATACATGGAAGCCTGGGAAAACTGGTTTTGTCCAATTTTCTTTTGACATTTTCTAATATATATCATTCTAAATACTACAGGATTCCCTTAGCATATATATTTTTCTCTTTTCCACATATCTCAAGTAGAAATCAAGTTATTGCATTTGACTTCCTCTAAAAGTAAAAAGAGAGAAAACTGTATTCAGACTCATATTAGATATGAAAGACCCACCACCTACCGCTACATATTGAAAAACAAAATTTACTACCAAATTTTAAAAATTATACGTTTACAATGTGAAATGTCTTATCACAGTGATTACCAACACCATCCGCATCAGCCTCTGTCTCATCTACTGAGGCAAAATTAAACCATTCAAACACAATCCTCGTCATCATCTCTTCATTCAACTGATCACTGTTCATGCTACCATCGGTGGGGAAATAATCACTGATTAATTTAATCAGTTTTGTTCTCTTGGCTAAAATTACATTTGGTCATTCAAACATTTAAAACACTGCCTGCTGTCATCTGTACAGAGCGTGTAAGTGCTCTTTCTTGATGATTTTTTGACAGTGCAGGAGGATAAGGAATAATTTAACAATCAGTATCTGATCACAGAATAAATTGAATAAGCTTATGTCCATTTCACTACAGCACATACTGTACAGTATCTATGCAAAGAAATGATCAAAACATTTAGCTAATGAGGTTTTAGTCATCTTTATGGAGACTGCATAGTTATTAAGGATCTAAACTGATATCTGGATCTCTGTAAAAACTGCTTTGTTTATATGCATATAAGGACTATAAAAAAGAAAAGTGAATTAAATTGTCAGTGTTGATGGAGTGGTAGACCAAAAGGAGAATATAGCTAAATATAATATATTTTAAAAAATCTACATTGTTATTAATTATATAGATATATGGTCCATAAGCCTGGTATGTATTTTTAAACTGCTAAAATGTCTATGCTGTGTTGTGGGGGGGGGCTGCATGAAAATTTTAACTGAAGAATGAAAATGGAGGTCTTTTTTTGCATTGATGGACAGGATAGATTGAGCATAACAAATGGCTACAGTCTGTAATTTTATATCTACAAAGTGGTAAATGTGGTAGTTGTATCTGGCAAAATGAATACAGGTAGTTTTCCACATGCACTGGTGTGTAAATTAAAAATAAATAAATAAATAAATAAACATCCTATACAACATTACTAAGGTGCAGAGGACATAAAAGACAATGGTTCTCCTCCATATTTTGGCTCTATCATTCTCCTTGTGCATAGTGTTCAAGAAAAAGCACGTTTTGTGGCAACAGTGACAACAGCACATGTTCCCTCCACATTCCAATAGTTCTTATGGCTGCTTGCCGAGGAAGAACAAATCCAGGAAAATAATTAAAAGAGGATTGGAATGTGATTGCCATTTTCAAGTTTACTACTGCATTCTCCTCCCCACCATCTGAGTCAGCATCTGTCAGTACCACATTCACTTTAGCTCTTTTGTTTGGGAAATTTGAATAAACAAAGGATCTGAGTGTGACAGTAGTAAATTATTTTAAAATCTAGTGCTATACAAGCTACAAACTGTTACATTAGTCATAGAGTTACTGCAGTAATAGTGTATGTTACCATGCATTTATTCACATTTTACTGCATTTGCCTCTTCCTGTTTTACTGTAAAGAATATGAAACAGTTTTTCTGTTGAAACTCACAAAGTAAACAAATCATTAGTCTGTTAGCAAACTGTATTGTTTTGCATGATCAAACTGTAGGTGTCATTTTCTCTGTACTGTGACTAGTACATATTCTTCTAAGCAAACTCTTCTTGTTAGCAAACACATGGCTGCAAAAGACTGATGTCTTTACACTCCACTGACACTCTTTCCTACTGCATATTCCCCTTTCACAATCCACCTCTACACCACACAATGGTTCCAGCCAAATGTAGAATAACAAGTGTTGCCATCTGCATCTCGTAGGTTTTGCCAACTCTCCTCTCCATGTGTACTGCAACCTGGCATCACAGGGGCAAGCGAAAACCAAGCATGCTTTACCTGCTTGACTCATATTACACTAGCCTGCAGAGAGTCCTGGATCATGATTAAGTCACATTTGCATTTTAATTTGCTATTTTGCACCAATGTTTTTGTGTTCTTTACTACATTTTGCGTGTTTAATGGTCCTCAGTTAAATGAATGGCCAAGTTTGTAATAAACAGAGAACTTCATAAATGCAAATACAGAGCTCACAGTACACCACAGCGTTATAAAAGTGTCTCTTGGGATAGCCCTTGCCCCATGAAATCCTACATGAAAGAGGACACAGTACACATGGTCCTGTTTTTGTAGTAGTGGTGCTCTCCTTGCTGAAGATTTGGGGTCAAAAAAGAAGTAGGCCTATGGGTGTGTTATTGTTTGTTTGTGAAAGATGGAATCAGTGGGAAGAAATGTCAGTTTATCTTAGAGCTAGGCCATAAAAGCTTTTCAATAAAGAATTTACTGATAGTGTAATTTAGATATAAATGCCAAGAGTAATCCTGAACATGGTCCTATAAGATCTTTAAGTGTCCCTGTAAAATCCTAACTAGTATAATTTTCTCATAGAATGCAGCTATATTTTCCTCATAAAGATCAAATTTGAACTCTAAGGTTTAAAGTTTTTAAAAGTTATTTACTCAATTCTGTTTGCACCTTGAACCTTTTTCTTGATCTGCGTCTTCTTCATTCATTTTTTAAATAGTGTGAAGAATATATATGCTCTTTTTAAATATTTCTTCTTGTTACAAAAAAGTGTGACAGGGCATGTTCCAAATAAACATCTCCTCAGTAAAAACATCACCATATCAGTGATTATACATGTTTAAATCCTTTTATGTGGAGTGTCTGCCCTACAAGTCCTTGTGTAAGTCATTACTATAACATTTGTTATTATAACATTCTAATAATTGTATGAGAGGATTAATATAAACCTTGGAGCCAGAACTACTGTTTGAACCATGCTCATATAGAAAATTAATCAAGACATCAATATATACATCATATTATAATAAAATATATCAAATTTTATTTTCCATTTCTTATAGATAAGACATACAAACCTGTAATTAAATGTATTTAAGCACCAAGCCTGTACTTGGCATTGTGTTAGAGGAGGGAAATTGTTATGTTGTGGTGTGACCATTCAGAGGTGGAACTCTGCACATGAAAATATTTATCACAACATTGTACTGTAGAAAGTGTGTGCACCTATGCCTGTAAATACAGTAATCTATAATGTCACTGAGTTATTTTGCAATGTCTTTTCCAAACCATAAAACAAACCAGCTCTTTCTCTAAAGATTGATAGCACAGATGGATATGATAATGAGAATTAAACAAGCTATAATTGGCATTGATTTACAGACACATTACTCAGTTCCCTTTGCGACAGACCAGGCATGGGCACGGCAGAGATAAATTGAAATTGCTCATCATTTTGACCTTGTCCTTTCCAAGGATCATATTCCTTGCTTGAAAATGTTAGCTGCCCGTAAAAAATGATACCCTCATTTCCTTGAAGGATGACAGAATTATAGCTGATTTGAGTCGCCAACACACTCCCCCAAAATCACTGTCTTCCACCAGTCTATCTGCAGTCCTCTGAGAATTGTCGTCCTGTATCATGCCATCTTACACCATATCCTCATCTTATCCATATCTCTTTCTCTGACAGAGTCTGAAAGAGGCTTAGAGTCTTGTCCAAAACCATTCTGCAAATCTGTTATTTATTTTTCAATCCCTGGTTGTAAGGAGAGTTTTAAAATATGCAGAATATCTATTAACCTATGGAAGTTCTTTGTGCATTTTCAACGAGGAATGTCCACTAAGCAATATACAATTGTATGTCATGCTGATAGTTCAGTCACAAACACGAATTCAAAGAGGACAGATCTATTTACATATTTTTGGGAGGTGGGATGAAACTGGCAAACCTGGGGGAAACCCATGGCGGCACAGGGAGAACATTCAAAACTCCTCACAGACAGTAAGCCAAGCTCAGGATCAAACCAGGGACCCTGGAGTTGTACAAACAATGTTTATAAACCACAGCCAGGTCCTGAGGTTAACAATCACCTTATTATCCCATTGGATTTACTGGTCATTGTATTATAACAAGATACATACCACATATTCAGCACCTAGGACCATATATGAGATTGAGTGCAATTTCAGTTTAACATACAGTAATTCTGACAGATCAGCTACTCAGGGTGTATATTTTCAGGCCTCAGAGTGTCTGCTAACTTATTATTTGTTAACATCTTCACCAGTTCTGGAGTTCCTTTATTCAAACTGAACAACCAGCTCAAAAAGCACTTTGTGGCAGTTTAGTGTGTATTGTAGATAAGCCTGAAACTAACCTACTTATATAGTTTCCTGATCCAAGTCATTCTGTGTAGATTGATAACAATTGTTAAAGACTTAATGCAAGTAGTTGGTCTTTTCAGTCTGCAGCATCTGCCACCATATCCCCTATACTTATGCTGTGAATCATCAGTTTAGAGTTCTTATTGTAATGGAGGAATAATAAGCTAGAAACACTGAAAGGAGCATGATGTATTTGTCTTTCTTGTTATAAAATCATATTCAATGTCGTATTGATTCTGCCATTGAAAGATGAAACATTGGCCTATAGGAATTCTCAGTGACAACCTCTTTTGCACTCAAAATCCATTAGGTAGCATGATGAGGGTGTGTTTGCATTTGCACTGTAAATTGCCAGTTCTTAAGAATGCTACTATGGAGAAATCTTTCCAATGAGCATTTTACTGGTCTTCCATCTGGCTTCATTAGTTTAGATGCTACGAATTACTCTATATTTCTGCAAATGATTCCTGCAGCACTTTACAGACCTGTTAACAGACACTGCTTTATATTTAGCCCCTCCTGATGCATAACACTGATTTAAGCATTTACAACTGATTTAAGCATTTACAAGACAGATTGTAAACTCTGTACTTGCACTCACACTCACTCACTCTCTCTCTCTCTGTCTCTCTCTCTCTCTGTCTCTCTCTCTCTCTGTCTCTCTCTCTCTGTCTCTCTCTCTCTGTCTCTCTCTCTCTGTCTCTCTCTCTCTGTCTCTCTCTCTCTGTCTCTCTCTCTCTGTCTCTCTCTCTCTCTGTGTGTCTCTGCAGATCGCCAGATCTGGCCCAGCCTATTTTCCCTGCTGCTTCAGATAAGTAGTACACCAGTTATTTGTCTCTGTCCTAGTGCCTGCATAATTAATCTTGCTAGATATTAAAAACAGCTAAACTTATGCATTTGTCCACCAGAGCTTTTATGAACATTTAATAGCATTCTGGAATTAGATGATAACCCACTCAAGAGCCAGGATGACAATGGAGGTCAATAGTGAGATTTTACAGGGCATGATCACTTCACAGATCCTTTTTATTTGGTGCTTGGTGCCAAACATGATGAAGATTTCCTTCACTCCTTGAAATACCAAATATGGTAGTCCTTGGGTTACCTTGGTTACAGTGACATAATCTAACTATAGACTAGGAGAGCAAAGACACAACTATTTGGCAGCCATTCTGTATGTCATACACATCTGCCTTCGTAGAAGACCCAGAATCATCCCAGGAAGTCATGTGTTATGCAGAATTCATTGAGGTATTCAGAAAGAGGAGAGCCACTAAACTTTCGTCAAACTGTGTATTTGATTGTGCAATCAAACTCCTAGATGGTACCACACCTCCATGCAACTGCATTTATCCATTTTCCTGCAAATCCATGGAGTATATTCAGGAGGCTCTCTAATGGGGATTAATCCATTCATCCAGTTCCCCAGTGGAACAAAGGGACTTAATACTGAATAATCAGTATTTCAATATTTAATTTTACTATATCCTATCAACCCTGCCATGGACTGGTGTCCCATTCAGGGCATATTTCCCCCTAGCATCCAGTGTTCCCAGGATAGAATCTGGATCTACCGCAACCATGACCAGGATAAAGCGGTTACTGAAAATGAATGGAAGTATGAATGAATGAATGAATGAATGAATGAATGAATGTGTCTTATCACCCAGAATCAAAGTAAAAGTTGATGCTCTGTCATGCATCCATGAGGACAAACCCTTTCAACAAGCAAGAGGCAGCAATCTGTCAGAACTTTGCATCCTGGTGCCTATCATTTTGAAGTAAATTAGATGAGATACATAATGCACAAGAACCAGGCCTTACACCGAATTTGTGTCCAGATGTACTTCGTACAGTCATTTAGGAATTGGCTTTTGGGGTGGGCAAACATATCAGTATACAGTATGCTGTATGCCACAACAAAATTGCAAATATAAAAAAATCACATTATTACATCAGCTAAAGGGAGGCATCAGTGATTATTGCTGTTTTTTCCAAGAAGAAGACATTGTCCAAGGTTGTTTATTGGAGAACACTATTGAGACATCTTGTAACGGACATAGTCATATGCCACAGCACAGTGTAGGAGGTGAGAAGTCACTGCGGACACTAGATATTTTTTGTTGTTTTATTTCAGACAGGCTTGGGCTCGAATACAAATTTTTAGCCTAGAAACTTCTGTATAATAGGTTCTCTGTTGCTGTAAATTGGAACAGTGGAGGCCAAACTGCATGGTGTATTCTGCTGATGAACACATTATGCCTAATCGATTGGTTGTTGTCTGTAAGACAGCTGCTCAGTTGCAGGGAGCATGTTGACAAACTCACTGGGTAGTCCAAATCTTCTAGGTATGCATGCATGAAAAAGTGAAAAAGTACATACAATTTTTTCTGCACATAATGCTATAGTGCTTTGGTAGGTGTTCCAATTCATATCAATTTATAATAATGAATTCTTTGTGGCTCAATTTGCCTTTTTACTTATTTTATGTACATATATATATTCATGCATTAATTTATATATACATATATATATATATATATATATATATATATATATATATATATATATATATATATATATATATTGTATTATTTCTTGCCATTGATATGAGAAATGAAAATGTGATGTAATAAAAATTTGATGCACTGATGAAAGTGCTTTCATTATCCAACCTTTGCTTAACTAGGAACCCTTGCTTTTTGGGATATCCTTAAATATCCATCCATCCATCCATCTTCTATACCGCTTTTTTTTTCTTTTACAGGGTCACAGGGAACCTGGAGACTATCCCAGGAAGCATCGGGCACAAGGCCGGGTACACCCTGGACAGGGTGCCAATCCATCGCAGGGCACATTCATACACCCATTCATACACTACGGACACTTTGGACATGACAATCAGCCTACCATCCATGTCTTTGGACTGGTGGAGGAAACCGGAGTACCCGGAGGAAACCCCCGCAGCACGGGGAGAACATGCAAACTCCTCACACACAGGGCCACGGTGGGAATCGAACCCCCATGTGAGGTGTGAGGAGAACGTGCTAACCACTAAGCCACCGTTCGCCCATCCTTAAATATGTCTAATAAAAATTTTTAATAACTAATGTTTGTAACTGGTCTGGATCCAACACTTTTTGACTAAACACTGTTCATTACCTGAAAAAATACTGTTCATTATTTTACTTTTCCTTCATTTGTTTCTGTTCCACTTCCTTCAGCCATCTGTTGGAGAGATAGAGAAGACCCTCGCTCACTGGCAGTGCCTGTCAGGGGCCTGAAGGCACACCACTACACTGTGTATCACGTTCTCCTTCTTGGCACCTCCTCCCCCACTCCATATGTCCAGTGCTCAAACTGCCACATGATGACAATTTAAGATCCATGTCAGACTATAGATAGAGGGAAGCTGTTCTTTGGTTCTTTACTCAGTAATTAAGGTATGAATTTAGAGTAGAGCCAGTCAAATGGCTCTATTCAAAATTCTTCCAATTAGATCTTTTTGTTGGCTGTCTTCAGTGATGAAGTGGACAAATTAAAAACAGGTGCTAGGAAGCTGATTAGATTGGGCTACAAATATCTCATTATACAGATGTGGCCTTTAAAGGGAACCCCGACTATGAAGACTTTTACGGCTTATTAGATTAACGCTGACATCGCAATATAAATCCGCCATACAAAACCACTCTAGATGTCAGGGTTTTTTAAAAATATATAAATATAAATCCTTTCACTCATAGACCACCATGTTGTTTACTTCACAATGCATTCTGGGTAGTAATGTAAAATGGTTGCAACGCTCTTGATTCTCCAGCGACCCTACAGTGATATAAACATACCTTCTCTTCAGCCTTTTCAATTTTAACCCAAGCATAACATAAGCGAGGAGGCTAATATAGAAGACATTAATCAAAATGTACATCAAAATGAATATGATCAGAGAGGTGAGGAGGTGAGAGTGGGGCAAAATCAATGGTGTCTGTGTAGCAACTGCACAACTATGCCAATTGAGAGCGTTTGATGTTCAAGGTAAGCATATGGATTAAACTATCGTTTTATGATCAAACATATTCTATCTTAGACGTATTCTAAAATGTATTCTAAACTTTTAGAGATTAACAGCCATCTCGCCATCATATACTTTATCCTGTTAAAATTGCGATGGCCAGCCAGTGTGCTCTCACCATGTTATGAGCAAATCTATGCTATCTAAACAGCCTTTGTGTGTATGAAGGTACTCATATCTTTGGAAAGCAAAGATTCTTGTGATTCAATTGATATAAACCATTTTAAGATGCAATGACAGCAGCAGCTACAATCAACGTCTCTGTCAGACCACCGATACACAAACAAACACTTAAAAAACAGGGCAATTTACCTCATATGAAGCCTCATTGTAATCCACTGATCCATAACATCCTGACAAAACGTGTTATACTGGCAAAGGTCCAAACAATCCAATTACGTAAAAATTATTTATCCATTTTTAACAAGAGACCAAAACCGTGCATGTACTTCAAATGGTTCAGGAAGAGCTTTAATTTTACTTTGGGTATACCTTGGCTAGGCGTTTTAGGCTAATTTTACAGGAACTCTACATTATGAGAATATACAGAAAAAATGCTCTAACAAGCTTACGAGTTTGATTTTATTTACAGATATCCCGTGTATCACAGCACAGAAGAACTAGAAAATTCCAGCCAAAAGCAGCACAGTGTGGCATTCTTTTCCTGCTGCAGGGGCTAGTAGCTTCTTCTTTTTGTTTAATGGCGCTTAGCTGGAGTGTGGTTCAGAGTCCTCAAGTGCAACCATTTTACCTTATCGACTCAGAGTGCATTGCGCATGTAACGTAATATCGGCCTCCGAAGATTAAAACATGTGTTAAACATTAGGGATTTTTAAAGTAATTTAAATATTTCATGTGCTTTTAACAATGTATTTTAGTAGGAGAGGGCAATTATTGCGTATAAAGTATTACAAGTCTTCATAGTCGGGGTTCCTTTGAAGAATGCGCACTTTTTTTATGCGGCATCATGCGATTCGTCACGTGTGATCACGCGGTACCCTGCAGGCAAAGTTCTAAGAATTTAAATTAGTTTGTCGTGCTTCACACAATAATCACCAGGTGGCGCATGGAACAACATACAGTAACTGAACACAGTACAATAAAAATTGGAATGTGTGGTCGATTGGGTCACAAAAAAATATGTTTCCCATCAAATCTTATGATAAACCTAATTTAAGCACGTTTCTATTTACAAGATTTAAGTATATAAAGTGAGTGTGATTGAGTTGCGTGGTACAGGTACAATAACTATGGTACTAGAATAACGCATCAGTAAAATGCAGGTTTAGTATGCCATTAACTGGCGTTCGAGCCTTAGCTCAGTTTAGTGTTTTTTAAATAAGCGTGGATTTTTTTTCACTGCAGAACGTTCCTCAAGGTAACATTGAATTAATTCCATCTTCTCCTTTCATGCCAGTGGAAACTTTTGTTCTTTTCTTAGTTCCTAGTTTGTTATTTTTTAATGGGTTAAAATTAACACAGAAGTGTGAACTTCTGTGTTCACTTTAAACTGGTTTTTAAATAGTAAAACTTTTAATCTAAGAAAATAACAAAAGTTTCCATTCTGAGAGAGATTCAAAGATCCATGTGCCAAGCACAAGCAGATCAAGGGCTTCAGTACAAGAAACAACACTGTTTTGTTGGTAAAATAATATACGTGTATACAGAATGTCCAGGCAGAACTACTGTATATACTAACAAACCGTGTTTATTCAAATGAAACATGACTGCCCCCTACTGGTCTTGTATTTCCGATGCCCGGAGCATGCGCGTAATTCTGCGTGATACAGCATGAAATCGTAGGATCCTGTTTCCCCTGACGTGCATTTTTAATGTGATGATTGTGTGATGATTGTGTAAAAGCTAATATTAGGGAGCAAGCTAGATTACATTAGATAACAGTAGCCAGGTCTGCAAATGACCTAGTTAGACTCAAGATACATCTGGAATAATAATAATAATAATAATAATAATAATAATAATAATAATAATAATAAACAACTTTATTTTATAAAACACCTTTAAAAGCGGCTTCTCAAAGCGTTGTATACAAAATAAGCAGTACACAGAAAAAAAAAAGTTAATAACATCATTAATGATAATTATAAAAGCAGACATCAACAGTCAAATGCAAGTTTTAAAAAGTGTGTCTAAATTTGAGCTTTAAAAATGCCAAAGGTCTGAGCTTCCCTAAGTTCAGGAGGAAGAGAGTTCCAAAGGGAAGGAGCATAGACAGAAAAAGCTCTGTCACCCATAGGTTTTAAGTGTGTTTGTGGGACAGTTAACAGATTACACTGTGTGGAGTGCAGTCTGCGATTTGGGGTGTAAGGAATTAACAAAGCAGATATGTAATGAGGAGCCAAGTCATGTATTGCCTTGTATGTCAGCATCACAAATCGACACAGAACCTTACCCGCTATTCAGGCAGGGAAAATTATTATTCATCCACGTTTTTATCTCAGAAATACATTCAGAAAGAAAACAAACATCAATGTTTTCACCAGATTTTGAGTGAATGTAGATTTGGCTATCATCAGCAGAAAAGTGGCCGAGCGATCACAGCAGATGCTCAAGTGGAGATAGATAAATATTGAAAAGTAGAGGGCCTAAAACTGAACCCTGAGGAAAAATTTACTTCTTAATCTCTCTGGTGGATGGTCTAATTCTAAATCTGATACTTAGCCTCCAAATCCATTTTCCATCTCTCAGAAATGTGTGGTCTGTTTATTGACCACTAAGTGAATTCATACCTCCAGTCAATATCTAAACCAACTCGAAAAACCTCTTAAATAGATTCCTTTTAAAGAATCACACGAACTGGTTCACAAGTCCATCTGAATCAAAATGGTCTGTGCAATTTTTGCACAATTCTAACAGTTTAAATTTATCAAATTTTGTCAACAGTGAATTTAAATGATCTTGAGAACCCATCCATAAATTCTGTACTGCTTATCCTACACAGGGTTGCAAGGAACCTGGCACCTATCCCAGGGGACTTGGGGGGATGAGGCAGGGCACAATTCCACACACATTCACATGCTATGTTGAATTTGGAAATGCCAATCACTCTACAGCACATGTTTTTGGGCTGGGGGAGGTGGGAATTGAACTCCCAACCCTGGAGGTACAAGGCAAATGTGCTAACCACTAAGCCACTACTGCCCCCCAACTTGGGAACCTACCAGTGCCTTCGCCGATTCCAAAATCCATTGCCATTGTTGATGAACTCACTGAGTCAAACATCATTACTTTCTCAATGAGTTTAATGAGGCTGATTTATAATTCTGTTAGAGTGTATCTGCAAGCATGTCAAAACTTTGTGCACGGATGCCTGCACAGGGTGAAGTTTTCATACGTGCATGTAACATGACTTTGTCCTCTAGGGGGAATTTTTATTTTTTTTCCATGTCTGACACAAAATCGCCCCCCACAAACAAAACATGAACTCAAGAGTAAATTCCATAAACCACTGTGACATTAAGGTAATACAAAAGTTTGTTTGCAAGGCTGCAAAGCTAATAGGCTATAGTGACCAACAGCAGTTTAAAAAAAAAAAGTAATATTTCATAAAATTTGTGGTTTCTTGTTTGTCATAAGAATCAGTGGCATACATTCATGAAAATAGATCAAAGTGGGGAATGTATTAAACATCTTCCCTAAAAATGATGATACAAACTGTGAATGCAAGTAAATAAGCTTCAACATGCATGGTGCAATTTGGAGGTTTTATATATCTCCAGGTGAAACTTGGGCTTTCATTTAATCAAAATGAACAGTTTGAAAGAATCACCTTTCTGTCTCTATGTGGTAGAAACATATTCACCTATGGTTAAAACACTGCAGGATATTATAAATTGCCTGAGCTTATGCCTTTGAAATATATGGATTTGTGAATATTAGAAAGGTATGTAATTTTTCATGAGATTTGTTGTTGATTATTATTTTTTTATCTGTGTATTTTGTTTGTTTGTTTGTTTGTGTTTATTTTTTTAGGTGTGCATAGCTCAAATATATTAAAGTCACAACTTTCCCCCCACACAAAACAGAACTTATTGTATTCCAGTTAAGTAACTACACCACATTTTAGAACAAATAAACTGTATGATCAAATGGAAATATAAATTGTAAATTAGAGTGATGTTTGTGTATATACATGCCACTATGGAGCTGAAGAGGGTCTATTAAGCTTGTAATAAACCCATCTTAACCTTTACTGAAGCCATGGAATGAGTCCCACAGATGCAAAAAGCGTTTAATTAAACATTCCTTCGCAAATTCCCAGGTGTTATCATCAGAACACCCCAACTCCTTATCGCATTCTGCCAGTCCCTCTATAAATATTTACCGCCAAACTAGCTGGGGCTGACAAATACAAATGCAAAGCCAAGGACCTTTAAATATCAAGAAAGGACTGCATAGCATGCCACTGAGATTTTCACCAAGAGGGCACAGATTAATACTGCAAATATTTCTCTTTAATCAATCAGTGGCTCTTTTTAATGTGTTTATTTAGGTGAGATATCCATATTGAAGCAGAGAATGTTACTTGAGGAGAATTTTAAATGGCCCGTGAGTGCATTTGCATGTAATATTTTAGGTAGACGAATTCTTTTTTAAATGACCACTATCATAAAAATTCTGTCTAACCTTGAGCCAAATTGAGAAGAAAAATGAAAAGTGGTTCCGTTGATTATAGCTAAAGACATTAAAAGAAACTTTAAAGAATATTTGTCTCTGTATGTTTAAAGTTATGATATTGCATTTCTCCTTATTTAATTAAGAAAACAAACCTTGATCTTAACAAATAATACAGAACCTTCTATAATTCTGAGCGCTGTGATACCAATATGCAGCTTAACAAGACAAAATGCTGATAAGGCTTCAAAGCGTACTTCATTTATGGAAAATATGAGCTCAAATTCTGAGGTGCCAAATATCTTTCTTAAGTACTTAAAGATATCCCAAGGCTTGAAGAGTGTTGCAGAGCAATTTGGGTTCTACTTTGTATCAGTAGTTATCTGGCAACTCCAGAATTCTTATCAACTTTAGTCTTTACTCTTGCTCTTCATGATTTAAGGCCATGTGCCAAAATGCCACTACTGACTTCATCAATATGAAGGTGTTGATCCAAAGATAAGACTTTTCAAGCTTTTACCTACTGCCTGCTCATTCCTTGAGTTCCCTCAGACACTTCCATTTAGATTTTGTCAAGATATTTGCAACACAGTGTTGTGTTTTGTGTAAAGACTAGGGCAAGGCTCCTTTCTGTGCTTCTACTTTTTATTGTGCAAAAAGATGAGAAATTCTAGAGTGCACAAGTAGCATTATTGCTGCTGATGAGGAATTCTTTGCTACAAAACTGCTTATAATTGCATGAAACATTTGCAGGAGCAAAGGAAAGACACTACAAACTCTGTGCAAGTGAACATAATGGTAATTGAATTTGTGAAACAGAACCCCAACCACAATGAAAGAGCAACTTAAAACTGCAAGCAATTTATGTAGTTGTGTAAAATTGCCTGACCAGCAAGGTTAGAATGGTGTTTATTTTTTTGGTATATCAGTTTACTGATTTTGAACCAAGAACATTTCTGTAGATTTTGATCAGTTGACAAAATACTCATGTAACAGAGGCTGTGTTTATACTTACATCAATATTAAATAATGAACCAACCAATCATGTGGCAGCAGGGCATAAAATCATGCAGGCACATCAAGGTCAAAAGCTTCAGTTATTGTTCCAGCAAACATCAGAATGGATGAAAATGTCATTTCAGGGACCGTGGCATGGTTGTTGGTGCCAGATGGGCTGTTGATCTGGGATTTTCTCCCACTACAGTCTATAGAATTGACACAGAATGTGCAAAAAAACAAACAAAAAAAGCACATGAATGGCAGTTTTGCAAGCAGAAGCACCTTTATGAGAGAGGTCAGAGGAGAATGGCCAGACTGGTTCAAGCAGACAGAAAGGGTACAGTAAATCAAATAATCACTCTCTATAGTCATTTTTGAGAAGAAAAACATCCCAGAACACGTACTGCATCTCAAACCTTAAGGCAGATAGGTCTATAACAGCAGAAGAGAATAGGCTTCATGAGGCTATAGTGGGCACAGGATCAGTGAAATTGGACATTGGAAGATTGGGAAAAGACCAGGAGAAGATTTTTTTCCACTCTGTCATTGTTGATAGACTTATATATAAAATAAACACGAACATGATCTTTTTGGCTCTGCTGACAGTTGCTCTATCAAGTGATATGTCCTTTACAGTGTCCATTGCTGTCCTACTGTTCTCACTTTGGGATTAATTGGATTGATTTAAGATACATGCTGTTCCTAAACACTTTGCTGACATTTTACACCTAGCTGAGGGCCTTACCAGTAGATATTAGCTTCCTGGCAAAGTGCTCCACTACAGTGATTTCTCCAAATTAACCTTCCTTCAGCCACCCCGGAGGAGGGCAATTACTCACAGAAAAGAAAATTACCTAATGTCAAAGTGAACACATTGTGACCCCATGCTTTTTAAGCTAATATGTTAAATCTCCCCATATAACTCCCCTGCCAATCAGTTTCATTTATAACCAAAATTAATTTTCATAAGTCTCCCACCATCTCTACCAAACTCTATTTCATAGAATCTTTTTAAAATCTAACTTTTTAATAAGTTACCAATCTTATTTTTTACTATTCACTGATGACTTTAAGTAATCTTTTGCTCTACTGTCTTTACAATTGACTGGATTTACATTTGAAGACCACAATGAAAATACGATCAGAGTTACAAAACTGTATTTTTGGAGTTGTGCATCCATGGCTATTGATTGAGCATTGAAGAATGATTTCATAAATGTACTTGGATGATAGAAATCAGGGTCATAGAATTTTCCTTTTAAAATAAAGCTATGCTATGGAAAAATGATCACAGTCCAGTCACATGACCGAAATCAGCCAATAGGCTTTGAGTAATTTCATTGTTAACTTACTGTCAAATTTCTTCAACATATCTCATTAGTAATTGCTCTAATATTAATATAATAATATAATAATAACATTAATAATTAATAATTAATAATATTTAATTTGAGATTGATGTATAATGTATATTCTGCGAGTTTTCAGTATTTAAGTGGTGATGATGCTCAGTTGAATAAATTAGTATAAGTTCATGAATACCCATGAAAGAAAGATCAGAGTCCGTACAAGCATTTTTTCATGCTTCAATTAACACAATGTAAACAATAATGGCTGATAACTTTTGGTGTCTTCATAAAGACTTTGAATGGGTCTAGTGAACATATCATCAAGATTTTCTCTGTTCTCAACTATTATGACATAAGAAGGTTCTGAACTTTTAAATTCAAATTCTGGAATTCAAGCACAATGTGACTCTGATTGTTTTATCATTGGTGCCTTCATTTGGTTTGCATTTATTTATTTGGCAGATGCCTTTATCCATAGTGACTCACTGTAAAAGTGAAACAGAATCCAATCCAGTCATGTTTTATTGCTAATAATTCTTCACAATTTAATACACACTTATTAAACACAACAAAAATGGCCTACTATTAATAAATCAATCTAGAGGTACCAAAGTAATTTTTTATTTATATTAGAGGAATGAGCAGTAACAAGATTAAACACAGTCCCAAAATATATGCTTAATGTAACCTTTACAGTAACCTTTACAGCAACATATTTATCATAACTTGAGCACTTTGTTAGCTGAAGCTAATATGACAGATGCCTCAAGCTAGCTTAGATACATCATTAACAACACTACCTACCACATGAACTAAATCAATGGTGTTGAATCACTAATTCAATCCAATCACCTCACAAACCTTACCAAACTGCAAATGACCTATCAAAATATTAAGTCCATTAGCTAAGGTCTGAGATTAAATTAAGGTGAAACTAAACAGTAGCCTGCATTAAATCAAAATAAAAGTATTTTTAAAAATCATATTCTATTAACTTTCTCCTCTGACCAGTGTGTTTCTTCTCTTTCTTTGGCTTGTCAATGATTTATATCTGAATGCTGAACCGTCTGCTGGCCTTTTTGCAAAAAATCTCTGTGAATGCTCCACTTAATTCCATAGATTATTATTGCACCTACTGGTCAAAAATGGGAACTGTAACAAGCACTGACAGAGGCCATCTGGGACAGGAAACACGCTGCCCCAAGCATGAACATTTTCAGTGGCAGAGAAGCAGCAAACAGGGTAGTTAATATCAGGGCTGCCAGGGTTGCTGTTTTACACCAAAAAGTTTTCAAAAATTCTGTGGTCACCAAGATCTTGTTTTATATGAAATATCTGAATTAAATTAAATAAATTTCTGCAAATGTCTAAGTGCATAGTGTGTCTATGATGTATAGAAGCATTTCTTTTGTAAGATACGAATATTGCAAAGAATAGGAAATGGAAAGTGGAATTATGAGGATGTCTCTACATCAGAAATGCATGTACACCACTTGTTTCTCATGCAAACGTCTGAGAAAATGAAGAAACACTTGTCGCTGTTTTCCACTGCCTTACGTTACGGTGGGTCCAGAGTCTTTCTCTGGAACACTGAACATCAGGCACACACACACACATACACACACACAGAGTATGGAATACCAATCCTAGCTTTATATTACATTTTGTCATTATTTTACATTCAACAAATACTCATTTGTGTGACTCATTTGATTGATGATATGAAGGTGAGGATAATATTTTTTAATTGAACTTTCACTTTCTGACGGAAAGTTAGTTTTTAGCTCCCTCCATGGAGATTGCAGAAATTGGAAAGAAAAGTTCTTATGCCCTCTGCCACAAAGCCACTACTCCTTCTTAATGAGGCCATTCACGTCAGTTAAGTTAAGGTAGACAGAGCACCTCTCACAGCCAAGCTAAAATATACCTTCTTGCACAATCATTAGCTGTCTAAATGCCCATAATGTTTATGTTGATCTATTGAACTGTGTCATCAGCTGAAAGCATTTTATCCCCTCTACATTGATCCTGCTGTGGATCTTAAATCTCTTAAAATCATTTAAAAGAATGAGCTTCATTTGAGCTGCAAAAGATTTTAATATGTTGCTGGGAGATCTTGAGGCAGCTCTCTTCAGGTTAATTTATACTATATTCTTATATATATTAAAACACTTTTTATTGAAGCTGTGGTGTATTACCTGTACAGAAACTTTTGTTACATTTTCAGAAAATAAGCACCAATACGAACAGAAAGTAAATGAATGGTAAATGTACATATTACATTAAAAGTAAATGCATATATTCAGGATCTTTTTAGTGTGAATTTGTACACTAACAACATTGTTGGATTATTAATTATTTGGCAAATTGAAGTGTCCTTAATGATTACATTTAATGTTTTTAAGATGGCATGGCATTATCAAGTAAGCATCTTCTATAACTGAGCTTTAGCTTGACATAATGTAGAAGTTAAACAAGTAGAACTCAACTCCAACAGTGATAGCAGAGATGCCTCCTAAAGCTATTGAAGAAAAACTATTTCAGACATTTGACCATCTTGACCCTGTTTGGATCACTTCCAAAATCTAATCAGTTCTGCTGCTTCCAATAATATTCTATGAAAATGATAATAATCAGAATCTCGAACAGATGCACAGAAGGAAATCCTGAAAACATAACATCTCCTCCACCTAGTGGTGGAGGCATTTCATATGTGTATATTGGCTGCACATCTATAACAAACATCAGACCCAATACCAACGAGCTGAATGCTGCTATCAAAGCAACCTGGGCTTCCAGAACACCTCAGCAGTGCCACAAGCTGATCGCCTCCATATCACGCTGCAATGATACAGCAATTCATGCAAAAGGAGCCCTGACCAAGTACTGAGTGCATAAATTAACACACTTTTCAAAAGGACGGTATTTCTGTATTATAAATTCCTTATTCTAATATTTTGAAAGACTGGATTTTTGATTTCCTTGAGCTGTAAACTGTAATCATCAAGATTAAAACAAAAAAAAAGGCTTGAAATATTTCACTGTATGTGTAATCTAGAATATATGAAAGTTCCACTTTCTGAATTAAATTACGGAAAAAAAAAATTAAAAATAAACTTTTTCACAATATTCTCTCTCTATATGTTCAAGGTGCTGCTTTCATGTGAAATATGAACAGTCCCAGTGTGCATTTAATTTCTGTGCTTGATATGCAATTCACAAAGGTTTCATTACTTATTATTCACAAAGGTTTTGTGTGTGTATATATATATATATATATATATATATATATATATATATATATATATATATATATATATATATATATATATATATAGTATTCTAGGTTACATCAGTGCAGGATTAGCCACAAGAGATTTTTTTTCATATTTTACATTTCTCAAGGAGATGACAATAACAGATAACTGACCAAGAGAAGGTAGAAAAAAAAAATCTCTACTTATTCAGGAGCCAATAAGATTGACAAGGAAAGAGAGTAGAGTTTGTGGTCACAGTGAAAGGATAGGGTAATTTAATAACTCAGAACAAAGCTGAGACTTCCAGTAAGTCCACATATTAATTACCCTACGTGATCGGAGACACAGGCTGCCTGGTATTACTTCACCAACCTTGATACAAATCATGTTCTAGCAGAGCAAATGAAATGTTTAGAAAAAGACATGCAAATGTGGCGAGAGACGATGCTCTGGAATGCTGGCAAGAGGAAATGTGGACTGGTGACTGGTGAGGCATCATTTCAAGTGTACAGATTGAAAAATTTACGGAGACAAGAGACGGAATTGATAGTTTGAGGACAGGAAGAAGCAGGCAAGGTAATTATTGCTGTCTTTCCTGTGTGATTTAGAGGCCTCTAACCAAATAATACAACACAAGGAATTCATCAGAGCACAAGAACCAATTTACACTTTCCTTATGTATCAGAGAAAATATCTAAAGTAAATACACTTCTATGAGATGTGGAGTGTGATGTGGAGTGTAAAGTGTGGTGAATTTAAGAGCTTAATATACTTCTGTAACATGTGAGTGTTAGTGTGTATAAATACATGCACATACATACATTCTCTCTCTCTCTCTCTCTCTCTCTCTCTCTCTCTCTCTCACACACACACACACACACACACACACACACACACACACACACACACACACACACATACACACTTGCAGACAGCATGCATTCTGTTGAAATTGCTCTCTGTATAGCAAAAGGTTTAACGTGTGCACCACTTGTCTGGATCCTCTACGTGGGCAGAATTAACAAAGGTATAATTATCCTTAAGCTGTACTTAATTATCGGCTGTCCACAGATCCTTCGACCCTTCAGCCATTCATCTTTTCAAAAGCATAACTAGAGGGTCTGAAAGCAAGAGATAAAATGTTAGCATGTTCTTAGAAACACAATAAACATGTACATCAGTGTTGAAACCTCCCTGCATCCACACACCTACGTATAGGTATAATTGCTGTTTTTAAAGTGCTCCTAACATATAAGACACTAGATGTGTTAGTATTTATCAAGCTATGTTCTGCTTAAAGGTAATAAATAAATAAATAAATAAATAAAAGAAATTCTTTAGATTTCCATCATTTTGTCAACCAGGGACCACTTTATTTGTAAAATAAATCCCACAGACCCCCTGAGTATGGATTTATTTTATAAACATAGTCCATCTATTCAAAAATTAGGCACATTATTTAAATGTGTACAATTTTTTTGCCTATTTACTGGAGCCAAATAAACTTTTTATTATTTTTTATTAAAATTTTCATTAGATTCAATTTGACATCATTTATGTACAGCATGGTAGTGCAGCAAGTAACACTGCCTAACTGCTTCTCTGTTCTTCCTGTGTCAATGTGGGTTTTCTACCAAAAACATACTGATAGGTGGACTGATAACTAGAAATTGCCCCCCTAGGTGTGAATGTATAGTGCCTTACAATTAACTCATGTCCAATTCACGGTGAAACCCAGTGCTTCCTGACCAAGATAAAGCCGTTACTGAAATGAATGAATTATTTATAAGCTGTTTTTGAGACAGAGGTTTGAACTTTTCTCCCTCCTTCAGCTGCTCCCTGTTTGGGGTCACCACAGAGGATCACCTGTTTGCATATTTTGATTCTGGCATGTTTTATGACCTTCCTGACGCAACCCTCCCCATTTTCCAGGCTTGGGATAGGCACTGAGAATGCACTGGCTCGTGCAACCCTCCAGCGGCTGGGGTTGGTTCCCTGACCAGGAATCAAACATTCTCTCACAGGGGAATCCGGAATTTAGTCCACCAGGAAACCAGTAAGATGTTTGGATTAAACATTTGGTTCAAGTGATCATTGAACTAATAACACTAAAACTAAATAACAACTATAATAGCTTTGTAATAATGGTGAGTTGTGATTGCCACCACTGTAACAAAAAAAAAAAAAATCACAGCCCCTTATTAAATAATGGGTTCTTGTCTTGCTTTTTGTAGGTCTTCTTGTTTTAACAGTGTGAGACAAATGAATAAATGCACAATTAAATTAATTTTATTTTACAAAAATACGTTCCTAAAATAAACAACTTTCACTTGTTATTTTCCCATTCCTTCGCTGTTCGTTGTTTTCTTATGTAAATGTGATGCAATCCTCATTTGCAGCAGCAGTACATATCATTCCTCACTGCCAGCAGTGGGATGCAGAGGCTAGGATGGTGTGTACAGCATGGTTTCCTCAGCAAGAAGTGGCTTTTCAACCATGTTCCCAATGAGGCAATCCAGACCTCAGTCTCTCATGAGTCAGGCTGTGTAACAGCATGTGGTCCTTCACATTCTCACCATCACTCTCTGCATAGCTTAAGATTTATAGAACAATCACTATTATTCACTATCTATTATTCACCCAGGAAAAAAAATCTTGACACCTGGAGGGTGAAAAGTGTGCATGGATTCTGGACACTTTTGTAAAATAAACAGGTGTGTGCTTTTTTTTTTTAAAGGGGAAATGAGTGTGTTTCGAATTGTAATTAACATTCAGTAATGAATTGGCTTTCTTTTGCTATGGTTCTGGTGCAAAGTGGGAAATTTCATAGACATTAGTTATATTTGTGACAGCCAATAACCTGATGTTTTACTGGGATGAATTTGGATGACATTTAAAGTTGAACACAAATAAAATCAGGAATCATGTCAATCAGATCTCAAGTAGAAAGTCTGTGAGAGTGGAACAAGCTGGTCCTTTTAGATTATATATTAAATCCTGCTAAGATGCAGCAGTCATAGGACAGGTGTCAGACCTCTTTTTTCTTTTCTTTTTTTTTTTACACAACAGCTCAAAAGCTTGAATGGGCAGGAAATAGAAGGCTAAGATAGGCAGTGAAGCACACAGAGCTCTTATCTGAAGTTATCCTGCCCTTTCTCAGCGGGACTAGCAATACGTCTCATGCATCTGCACCAGCAGAAAGAATGATATTCCTGGGAAACATGTCCATACATCCTTGATGTATTCAACTTCAAATTAAAATCTAATTACCAAGGACATGCAAGGACTTATATTTATATTAGCTGGCAATATTGTGTGCTAATTCAAAGTATTACTCTACTACTATGTTCTTTCAGCAAGAAGGAAAATACATGCGGAGATTTTTTGAATGTTTTCATGCTTTGGCAAGACTGCCACCTTGTGGTCATCTCTGCTGAAATGGGGATTTGGTGCCAGATCTTAAAAGCACCTGGTTGTAGATACAATATGTTGTCGAATGTGATTTAATTGACACTTTAGCTATTACTGAGTTACATTTCCTTGTGCAATATTTACATTTGCTATAGTTACAGGTTGTACAATTATTTTGTATTATGTACAAGACGCTCATGTCTCATAGGGCGTACAAGGACATGCAGTGCCCTCCACTAATATCGGCACCCTTGGTAAATATGAGCAAAGAAGGCTGTGAAAACTTGTCTTTATTTGTTTAACCTTTTGATCTTCTGTTTAAAAGAAATCTCAATAAATACTCTGCTCTCATGGATATCAAACAACTACAAACACAACACAGGTTTATTCACAAAAATATCTTTGTTAAATATAAGTGTGCAAGAATTATTGACACCCCGATAACTTCATATGAGAAAAAGATATTTGAAGAATATTCCCATTGACATTTTAAAAAACTTTTTGTAAACCTGGGTGATTAGGAACAGGAAATTGTTTAACCATGACTTCCTGTTTCACAAATGTATAAATATGAGATAAAACATAAGCCAAATTCCCTTAGTCATTCAACTGTAAATGTTATGAATCAACCTGGAAGAGTATGAATCAACGTGTATCTATATTGTCTCAATGCACTGTGAAGAGGATGGTTCAAGTGACCAAAAAATCTCCAAGGATCACAGCTGGAGAATTGCAGAAGTTAGTTGTGTCTTGGGGTCAGAAAGTCTCTAAAACTACAATCCGAATTCACCAACATCACCACAAAATGTTTGGAAGGGTTTCAAGAAAAACTCTCATCCAAAAACAAACTCAAGTGTCTTCAGTTTGCCAAACACTACTGGAACTTCAAATGGGATCAAGTTCTATGGTCAGATGAAACCAAAACAGAGCTTTTTGGAAATAAAAAAAAAAAAACAGAGGTGGTTTTGGTGCACACGGAGAGGTAGCCATATGGAAAAGTACCTCATGTCCACGGTTAAATATGGTGGTGGCTCTTTAATGTTTTAGGGCTGTTTTTCTGCCAGAGAACCTGGACATTTTGTTATGATATATGGCATCATGGACTCCATCAAATATCAACAGATGTTAAATGAAAACCTGACTGCCTCTACCAGAAAGCTTAAAATGGGCCATGGTTGGATTTTCCAGCAGGACAAAGATCCAAAACATACATCAAAATCAACACAGCAATGGTTTACTGACCACAAAATCAAGGTCCTGCCATGGCCATACCAGTCCCCTGACTTGAAACCCATAGAAAACCTGTCAGACCTGTCAGACCATACGTTGCACACTGCATCAAATTGGTCTGCATGGCTGTCTTCCGAGAAGGAAGCCTCTTCTAAAGATGATGCACAAGAAAGCCCGCAAACAGTTTGCTGAAGACAAGCAGACTAAGGACATGGATTACTGGAACCATGTCCTGTGGTCTGATGAGACCAAGATAAACTTATTTGGTTCAGATGGTGTCAAGCGTGTGTGGCGGCAACCAGGTGAGGAGTACAAAGACAAGTGTGACTTGCCTACAGTCAAGCATGGTGGAGGGAGTGTCATGGTCTGGGGCTGCATGAGTGCTGCCAGCACTGGGGAGCAACAGTTCATTGAGGGAACCATGAATGCCAGCATGTACTGTGTCGTACTGAAGCAGAGCATGATCGCATGATCCCCTCCCTTCGGAGACTGGGCCACGGAGCAGAATTCCAGCATGTGGGGCATATCTGTGGGGCATCCTCAAACGGAAGGTGGAGGAGCACAAGTTCTCTAACATCCACCAGCTCCGTGATGTCGTCATGGAGTAGTGGAAGAGGACTCCAGTGGCAACCAGTGAAGCTCTGGTGAACTCCATGCCCAAGAGGGTTAAGGCAGTGCTGGAAAATAATGGTGCCACACAAAATATTGACACTTTGGGCCCAATTTGGACATTTTCACTTAGGGGTGTACTCACTTTGTTGCCAGCGACTTAGACATTAATGGCTGTGTGTTGAGTTATTTTGAGTGGACAGCAAATTTACACTGTTACACAAGCTGTACACTCACTACTTTACATTGTAGCAAAGTGTCATTTCTTCAGTGTTGTCAGATTAAAAGTTATAATCAAATATTTACAAAAATGTGAGGTGCACTCACTTTTGTGAGATACTGTATGTATATAACCCTGTGATTTGTTTGCACATTTTTGATATCCATGAGAGATCCATTTTCTGAACAAAAGATCAAAAGGTTAAACAATAAAGACAATTTTTCATTGGCTTCTTTGATCAAATTTACCAAGGGTGCCAATACTAGTAAAGGGCACTGTAATTATTATGAATGATATAGTATACAAGACATTGTTCACTATCAGCACAGATATATCAGCACTATTACCTGTCAAAAAGTTTTATTTGATATTTTATTGAATATTGTAATGTCACTTAACAAAGGGCTTGATATCTGAATTTGCTCATAAAGTTAGACAAGCAATAAAGAATTAAAAGGAATAGCTTGCATTGATTTTATACTAACTTTTGATTTTCTTTCCTTTACTACCTCTCCGCTTGTCTTTATCCATTTGCGGTCCCATTTTTAATAACAGAGTGCAGTGATATCTCAAACTCCACCAAATTAAATTCAAGTCAATAAAAGGTTTAAACAGCATAGCTGAGAGAATCTAATAAAAACTGAGATGAAATGCTTGCTGAAACTAGAGGTCATCTGTTTTTATTCAGGTGGTATTACTTTTAATATTTCATTTACACACATAGGTGAAAATGCTAGATGCTAGTATCAGTGGTTATAGAATAATTCAATTTCAAATTTGTTATACTGTATAGCCCTACTTTCCATATTAAATATACAATTTTCGTGCTCTTTATCTCTAAATTTAAATTCTCATTTTATTCATTCGACTTCAGTACCCGCTTTATCCTGGTCAGGGTCACACTGGACCTGAATCCTATCCTGGTAATACTGAGCGTGAGGCCACCACCTACTGGCAGGAGGTGGGAGGAAACTGGAGAACCTGGCATGTTAGTGGAACAAAAAGTAAACAATTACTAGTTGTGTGAATTCTAACACAATTATAATGTTGATGTTGATGTCTAACTACATGACCTTCTCAATTACTTGGCTTTATCCATAAGATGTAACTGTAGCTATTAACAAAATAATATAAAATACCATTAAAAAATATCATGTGTTCAACAGTATCACAATTTACATGCACACAATGACAGGCCAACACTTGTTTATTTATTTTAATTCCACAATGCAACGAGTTATTTTATACATTGTTGGTTTTGTTGTTGTTGTTGTTGTTGTTGCTCTGTTTTAAATAGACCCCAGACATTTTTACTCCCCCTCATGTCTCTGCAGTATGACATATAAGTGTTAGTCAAAGTGAGAGCAGAGAGTTTAACAGCGAACACCAGTGCTAACCTCATTGAGACACTAAACACTTTCCTAGCAAACCTTTCTTATGATGTATATCTGGTCGTGACCATAACACAAACCCCAACTTGTATTTAACTTATTAGTTAAACGTATTAAAGAAGTATTTTAAAATCTGCTCAGATTCTATTTTGAGCCAGATTAAATGCAAAATCAATTTCACAGTTTAGTTGTGTCAGTCATACTGTATGTAGTGGGGTTTTCCCATTAAAAACATTAAGCTAAATTCTGACAGGCTATTCAAGCCTGCTCGTGCCTGGTGATGACCTCATCGTTCTACACTGACACGGTGCCAGCTTTTTGCTTCCCCTTAACATGTACATCTTCCTTATAGCATTTAATTTTAAAGTCCTCAAACATATAGCTTCTCTCAAATACACAGGGTAAATAAGCTGCATTTATAGAAAAAAAAATACATTAACTGTGCAGTTTTTGTAATAACACATACTTTTCAAGAAGTAGTACAAATTAGTCCCAATACTTAATAAACCTGGTACAGTAAACCAATTATTTCAATTAACAAGGAAAAGGCTGCAGTCATTTTATGGCACATATTCCTGCCACAGAAATCATCATCGGTCCAACAGTCAGTCACTTCATTAGACTTCATGAGACAGTCAATGGCATCATCGGTCAATGAGTCCATCTATCAGTGACATCATACTTATGGTACTCTGCTGGTGCAGATACGTTACACAACAAATAATTCATATAACAAAAACACTCTGTTTCCCAAAAGCACTGCAGAGTTGCACATCTCTGCTATGGAGTGTTCAAAGTGATGCTTCGTCTTGCACTTGTTTGTGCTACAAATCTTTTGGGGAAACTAAGCCAACATCAGGTAGCATGTTATCCATCACAATAAAAACCCTTTCAAGTTAATGGCATGTGCAGAATATTAAACGTAAAAAGAATGTGTACTAAAACTAAAACCAAAACTAAATCTAATTAAGGAAAAATGCCTTCTAACACTTATTTGCTGGTTTATTAAGTGCACCTACCTTGTAACTACATTCACTGGCCATTTTATTAGTTACATGCACTTGCAAGTGTAGATGAGCGATTACTGATTCAAGGCCTTTCTAAAGGTACCTGATACACTCATATCAGTGCCACCAACATCTGTGCATCTGTGTTCCTGCTGTGCTGAGAATAATCCAATATCCAAATAAAATTCAGTCTAGTCTAAGAAAGTCTAGTGGTCCAGTTGTGGTCCCTTTCCAGTGATAGTAGAGTCAGACTGAAAAACCTATGGACCTCAGTGGTACATGATATACCATATACTCAATGGTATATGGTAGTGCAGGCTAGTGTGATTTTTTTTTAAAGGCAATGAGTGTAGGTATATGGTAGATCTCTAATAAACTGGTAACCATTATGCACCCTCATACTGCATTTCTTATTACAAGCAACAAGTGTACTAACTAGAAACTGCACACACTCACTACACCTGTACGTTCACTGGCCCACATAGATGCATGCACATACTGTATTCAGGCACATTAACACACACTAAACAACACTAAACACTTCACCCAGGTAACAATATGCACAACAGCATTGACATCATGAAGTGTTAAAAGGCAAAATTCAACACTGTAAGCCCTTTGGGTTCCAAAATAACATCTTGATGACAAAAGCATTAATCACATAATTACATAATCAAGGGCAAACAATCCGTTTCTCTAAAGCCCCTGTAACCAAGTGTTAATAATTGTCATCATAAAGTCTCATCAGTACCGAATCAGTTCAATCAACATTGGATGGACTTTCAACTTTATATAATGTTCATCTCTTCAATTTTTTCGGCCTTTTCATTCTCAAAAATAAAAATGTAAAATATGAAAACTATCCTGTTTTAATGCAGTGCAAAATAGAAATATATCAGCCGTAAGCACGAATATATAGCATATTGGCACATCTTCTGAAAAGAACAGGCATATTGATTTCAATCAGCCAGGGCAACATCAAGTGGCAGTATTTAGAGGCACACATGACACTCAGTGATTGCATTCACACAGTTATGGAACATTTTCAGGTTTCAGGAGATTATAAGCAACAATTGGTGAATGAAGGCAAGTCACCAGTCAGCTTCAAGCTGTTTTGTGGCTTACATAAATATGATACACTAAAGCAGAACTGGTATCAGTATTTTCTGCCAATTTAAGGATGTAAAAACTGATTTAAAATGTCCCTTCTAGCAGCCATGCCCTAAATGCCCTTGAAAGCATCAAGAAAGTGAGCTTCTTTGAGTCAAACTCATTTCAGATCTCATTTCTCATGCTGCTACCTGATGCTTTACAAACATGATCAGGAGCATCACACTGAGAATGTTTTAAAAGAAGAACATGGATGGTGTGCAAATTTGATTGGCTTTTTTTGAGATTGGAGCTTTGTCTAGAATGGCGTACTATGCAATATTTTCCACATACTATACAATAAAAGTGTGGGTCAGGCCTGGGATCCTGTGAGACCTGACAAAAAAGTCATGGGAGTGGCCATGCATTTACCATGTTCAGTCATTCATGTTCTCTAACTGCTTTTTCCGGACAAGTGTACAGTGGTTTCAATTACTAATTTATGTATATTTTGGGAAACATACCCAACTAACTGCATTAGCAAATATAGTAGACTGAGGCAAACCCAACCACAGGAGCAGGCGGAAATAGTCAAACTTTCTGAGAGAGCAGGATGGGACTTTCTGCAAGTTAATTAATTTCTGCAGGATGAGATTCTTAGTTGTCCCACACACATCTCTACTATACACTATGTACCTAAGTAGTACCTAGTTTTTGTAAGGATGTAACCTGTCTCAAATTATAGAGGAAGCTGGCAAGCTCCCACTGCTGGCCATTGAGCAAGTGCTTTATCTCTGCATGCTTCAGAGGTGTCTTATCAATGGATCATCCTGCGCTCTGCCACAATCCCCCCCCCCCCCCCCCCCCCCCCAACTTCCTAGCAAAAAAATATGTAACAATAACAGCTGCTTTTACCATCCATTACCTCACATCATTGACCTCCAACAGAACAGCAAATTGAAAAAAATTTGGAACAAAACAAGTTTTTTTTTTTAAATTTGTGGTGTTTAAATTAATGGCGTTCTCAATTACATCTGCTTTCCCCTCCTCCTTGCGTTGTGATTCGACCATTAGGTGCAAAATGTTTCCACACATTTTTTAGAGGTTTTAGTCCATCATCAGGGTATTAATAGTTCACTACAGCTCAGGTTTCACAATTTGAACACATTACTGACAATAACATATGCATAGTACGCCAACTGAGGTGGGGTCAGAATTTTGTCCATCAACATTTTAGTCCACAGTGCCTTTGCACCCAGAAAACAGATCACACATTCATGCGACTGGACTTTCACAAGCCTTTAGAGTAGAGTAAAATCTCTCTTATTCCTCATTTCATTTCCTGTCTTCATGTGTGTTTTAAACTATAAATGTTGTGAACAGTACATCACTGACTAAAAATACATTTTGGTAGTCCAACAAACAAATACAAGGCTCACACTCCAATTCCCTTCCCCACCTCCAAAAATGGGATTAAATGACAACAGGTGCCTAACTTTCAATGTACTTAGTGTACCAGTTTGATCATTTGCTCAAGGTCTCCCAGTCAATTCTCGCCTTCCCAAGTCTCCTCACTCCTGCTTTTTAATGGTGGCAGGTTATTCTTGTTTTTCTTCAAGGTAGGCTTTCACTTGCTTCCGCACATAGAAGGCGGTGAGGGCACTGCAGCACGTTGTGAAGACGAAGAGAGCCGCAGCGTCATGAGCCAAGTCACCGTGCAGGCGCTCGTACAAGGGCCTTCGCTCAGTGTAGTCCATGCGCACAGCCTCAATCTGCATCAGCGTGCACAACACGAGAAACAGATGAAAGATCTGGTGGCCCTGGCCAATAAAGTCGCAGCGCCCAGGGAACCAGCACTCTGGATGAGGGTAAGTGAAGAAGAAGGCACTGACCAGAAAGAAGAGGATCTGATAAAAGTGGAAAGTTACAGCTGGGTCGGTGCAACCCTGCTGTGAACTGTAGCACGTGTAAATGCGATGCACCACTGGGCTGATATCTAAGCAGTAGGCCAGGGCTGAGGGCACCATCTGACAGAACTTGTGGCCGAACCTGGGCAGGCGGCGACTGGCATACTTGCCATAGCAGCAACCAGCACACGAGAGCCATGCCATAAAAGCAGCAGTGGGCAAAAAGAAGCCTCGAATGTAAGCATGCCATGTTTCTTCTATCACGTAGTAGAAATGCACCAGGGCGCTGCCATACTGGTACACAGCTACGCCCACATAGTCCAGGAAGTAGAAAGTGTAATTGGAGAGCTCGGATTTGGCAGAGAGCAGGTGGGCGAGAGTGCTGCAGGTCAGATAGGTGAACGCAGTCAGGAGACCGATGAAGAGCGGCTGCGCATGTGAGTCACGCAGGAAGTCCACAGTCTCTGACACTTCCTGAAACTTGACGAGTATGACAAGCGAGGCTAGCAAATGTGTCCACACATTTATCGTCTCGTTATGCCGCTGGAAGAGAGAGAGGAAGTAATAGCGCCAATTGTGGTCAGGTGGGCGGTAACCTGTGAGGATGTGTGACTCCCTGAAGACGCGAGGCACATCGCTGATGCTCACTGTGCATGGCAGTGTGGGAAAAGCAGACTCAAGCAGCTGGGGGATCTGACGCAGTTGCTGCACGTTTATAAACAAACGGCCAATCTGCTCCATCACCACGGTCGCCATGATGAAGGTGAATGAAGCTGAACTTTCTGGGATCTGTAGTGTGTAAAAGCAAAAAACATCATGGTTAATGATCATTCTTGTCTTTTTTGTCTTCAAATTAAATTGACCAGTGTTCAATTTAATTAATTTTATTTGTATCTCACTTTTAACAGATTCAGAAATGTGGATGTCAGTGAAGATGTTTAGTTCTGGTCTTGTATTTGGATTGCATTCTGATTAGATTTTAACCATGTACACTTGTGATCCAGTGCAGCTCTTGTTCAGATAAAATCTGTTTGCTGTAACATATAAATATGCAAATCAGCCCATCACAAGTGACACATCCTGTGGTGTTCCTCATGCAAAAGATTGCTGTCTAATCACAAACTGCAATTTTGCATGTGTTTTTTCTCATTGAAGCTTCAGCATAGGCAGTCATGGACCATATTCAATGTGTATTAATATATTAAGTGGGGTGCTTATTGTCAGTTGGCAAAAATGGTCTACCAGTTTGACCAGCTTGGCCTGTAAAGTACCTGTCAGACATCCTGAAGTGGTCTGAGTGATCATTTTCAGTACATCCATCATAAACATGTCTTTATGAAATCTGATCTCATGTAAAAAACAATTTGGATAAATGTGGTTGAAATAAGCACGAGCCAAGCCCCCAGTGCTTACCTTTGTAGCATTATTTTAAGACTATTTCTTGTAACACTTTACAAGATAATCACAATAAAAACCTTGGTTGAATAATATAACAGACTGCATGATAGCATGTGTTCTCCATGTCATATTATACGATGAAGCTCCTCTAACGACAGACCAGCGATTGAAGCAATGAAGTCATCAGACCCACATCAATGTGGGTTCATACAGAAAATGGGGTTGTGTAAAAAGAAATGTTCTTCAAAGTGAGCTTAAGATAATACAGATGTTTTTCTGTCCATTTATATGTTTCATTTATGTTTCCGTTGTCACCAAGGTGTTTGCTGTTGTCCTCAATGTTTCGCCTAATCCTCTGCTGCCCTCTTATTCATGGCTTTCAGCTGAGTGTCGCAACAGCACTCACACTATGAGATTTTAAACGTAAACTTGTAACCCTGCCAGAACTATGTTGTCGGCTGCTGTCTTTGCTTGCAACGGCATTAAATCGCCTGCCAAGCTCAACTCACAACCCAAGAATTCTTTCAAGATGTGTTTTTTGTCTGTTACAACAAAATCTGTCTGAAAGTACTAATTTACTATGTAAACCTAGATTAGGATCATTTTATGCTGATCCTTCCAATCAGGACAGACATAACTGATTGATACTACCAGGTAGAAACTAGTAAATTATCATTCGACAATTACGTAGGACATTGTGTAATCAGTGGAGGAATGTAAATAGCTAATGTGGCATTTTTTCTGAAGTGTGTAAATTCTCAACTTCACGAACTGGCACTAAAATGTCTTCATGTGGAAAAACTCGCCTGTTAACGGGACAAAGGCAAAAGAGAAGTGTCTGTGAATTAACTGTAAGGTTAAAAAATCTCACTACGAGGACCAGACAGAGTAAAGCTCTGTGAATGGTTTAGTAATGGCATCTGACAACAGGCCAACGTTCTCCACAACCTCAAGTAGGAAAGCTATCGCTACAGGCTGAATTACTGGAGAATGTTCTAGCTAATGTACTTTACAGGATAAACAGTTCAGGGCAAAAAAAGACAGCCTTTTAGATGTGCCGTTCCTCTGATGACAATTCAGTATGTCAGTTTTTAGCAGACACACTATTTCAGCGATATCAGGCAACATAAGTTATATATATATATATATATATATATATATATATATATATATATATATATATATATATATATATATATATATATATATAAACGCGCTCCATCTATCCGAATATGGATAATTAAGATTTGGTATTTTCTCATAACCGTCGCCTAACACTCGTCGGTATGGATGGTAACTTACCTTTTCAAGAGCCAATCAGCGAAAACGAATTTATGCACGACCTTTTATACGCTCTTGAGAAGACCTGAAGCATATACATGGTGAAAGCGAAATATGTGTTGATAAATGTTCCAGCGGGTGAGGCTCCTGTCAGCGCCCTGCAGAACCGGACAGCCGAGTTGTACAGACCGAAAGAACGACCAGCAGCTCAGCCAATCAGGTCAGCGGGCTGTGACTGACACGGCGTGTTCTCTTGATAATCCACCAATGGGAGAGAAGATTCCATAGACTGCAGACTTCAGGTCTAGGTTGTTCATACAATATATGAAGAGGGTGAAACGGACCCACCCACTTCCTAATAACGTCGCCTCAGCAGCAAGCGAAGGAGAGATGATTCAATGCGGAAGACATTTATTAACGTTAAAACTTTTCGTGGGTCAACTATGATATGAATTCGCGAACGAAATACTAAGGTGTGGGCAGGATATTGCGAAATGTGTCACTGTCTAACACAGAAGTGATTGTATGTGACATGCAGAATAGACCTATAGTGATAGTCGATGCATGTATACCAGTGCTAATTACCCATTCATAGGTGTTTAATTACTTTTTCTTCTTTTATTTATTTATTTATTTATTTTATTTTATTTATTTATTTATTTGCTCAAATGCAGTTTTCTATAAGGTTCTTATTTTTTAAATAAACATTTGCTTTTTGTAGGCCTAGAATAAGAGCTGGTGTTTCTAATGAGTATTTTGTCCCTTTTGGTTTGGGACTAGTGTGTAAATGTCCTCTCTTTACCCACACGGAGGCGGGTGATGTTAACAATGTGGCTTTGTAGGCCTCTTTGTGTGAATAGAGGTCCTTCATCATACATTTAGACACAGCAGATCCACTGAGCATTTGTTCACTTTCTATTCCCACTGTAACTGCCATTTATGATAGGTATTGCATGGGATCTTAAGCCATATTGACTTTGAGGTTTTCTTGATGTAAGTGGACAGATTTTGTGGTTATGGATAAAAGCTAGTGTGAATGTATCTTACATCATTTGAATGACCACATATGTATTGTGCGATTTGGTCTTTTTACTGAGGCCAGAAGAAGACTTTATCTCGCAAGAGGAAATTACTGAAATCCATAGCAGAACTAAGTGTCTGTATCTGAAACAAAAATGTCACCACATTTGAATAACCACACTTACACTTCAAGCACAGACAAAATCATTTTTAATTCTTCATGCTGAAAATGGACGGTGCTAGAAAGGAGTACATGAAATTGCAAAAGGAGTAAGTCATTTTACGTTACTAAATTGAAAAATTGTCCTACTTAGACAAAAAGGCCTAAGTTGTAATGTAAAACCTTAATAAGTTTACTGTTTATGTGGTCATAACAGGAGATTCAAGGTAAATATTAACTGTGTTGGAATTTGGATTTGGGATTTGGGGGCAGTTTATAAAAACAAATGTTTAAAAAAAAAAATCTCAGTGCATGGTATTTAAAAACAAAAGTGTATTTACATTGTGGAAACAACATATTTGGAAACACAACTATTTTATTCAAGAGAGTCAATTGAGCTCAGATTTGCATTGCATGGGTATAATAAGCTGATCAAAAACCCTCATTCAGTTGATATTTCAGTTGCAGATCACGTCTTCCCTGGCAACCTCTTAGAAAAAAACATTCAAGAATGAAAAAGTGCCATGCCTTCAAATGGGCCACTAGGTGTCAACACATACAAAACAGACTAGACCTTACTGCCTAACATTACTGGAAATGTTCACACGTTTAAGTGAATGCTATTTTTTGGTTCCCCTCTTTAGAGATAAAATACATCCAATATAGAAAGTGTGTTTATGAATATCAAATACAGGTCATATTGTCTGAATCATTTAGTAATGGCATCCGACAGCAGGCCACCGTTCTCCACACCCTTGAGTAGGAAAGCTATCTCTACAGGCTGAATTACTGGAGAATGTTCTAGCTAATGTACTTTACCAGATAAATAGATGAGGAAAAACACTGCAACATGCAAATAAAATGACAGCCTTTTAGATGTACAGTTCCTCTGGTGACTATTCACTTTGTTCTTTACTCTTTCAGTAACACATACAAAACAGACTAGATCTTACTGCCCAAAATTACTGGAAATGTTCACACATGTATAAGTGAATGCTGTTTTTTGGTTCCCCTCTTTAGAGATAAAATACATCCAATATAGAAACTGTGACTTTATGACTATCAAATACAGACCATGTTGTCAGTGCAGTTTGATTTTAGTATGGGTCTGTGTTTCTCGACAAATATTAACAAGTTTACCAATGACAAGGTAAATGCAGGAATGTGCTTGTTAACCAGATGGAAAGAGAGTTACACAGACAAGCAGATATTATCTGTTCATAAATGAACATCTTAAAAAAGGGCATATCTAAAACTGTTAAATGCTAAAACATAACAAGCAACTGTGCACCTTTATTAAGCTCAAAGAACTGCAGTTCTGACATACACAGGTACAGGTCAACTTGCACAATGCAATAAACAAAGCCAGAGACCTATGTGTAACACAGGCATGCTTCCCAATAGGATAAAAGACTGCTTATTTAACAGGCCAAAAGCTGCAAATAGACAACTCTACAGGTGATGGAAATATAAAGTAGGTCTGAGCACAGGAAGATAAAAAGATAATTATGCACCTGCTTCTCCCCTAACCTTTAGCTAAAACGTGTCAAAACAAACACATAATACTGGCCATATAATGGAGCAAAAATAAATCTTTGGATAAGTAAAAGAAAAAAAATATCAACCCTAAAACCAAGTAGCACAAAAGAAGAAAGAAAAAAAACCCTCAGTTCTCTTCAGCCTCGCCCCCATCTTTTGTTTCTTTGTTCTTTCGGACTTCTTCAATTTTCTTGTCCTAAAATGAAATTTAAAAAAATAATAATCATAGGATTAACAGGATTCATTCCAAGCTTTGTGACTTATCAGTGAACGATTTTCAACATGAATGCTTACCTTCTCCTTAAATTTCTCATTCATTGCTGCCATCTGTTTTGTACGGTTTTCTTTGTTTGCTTCCATTTTCTGGTTGAGTTTTTCTTCTGCCATCTTGCTGAAGTTGTTGTTCTCCTCCATTGCTTTCTGGAGAACCTCCTTCTCATGTTCTCGCTTTTCAGCCAAGTGCTTCAGGACCTCTGCCTCATGATTCTAAAGAGATTTGTTTTAAATAATCATAATCACTGCATCATATGTCCAAACTAGCTAGCAACTTGTAGGAAAAAAGTGGGGCAAGCAGGATAACCAAAGAGTCCTTAAGGGTTATACAGAGTATACTATTCAGGAAGACATTATATGAAAATTTATATGTGACTAATATTAGACTAATTACAACACTCTCTCACATCAGTGTTATTTATACAACACATCAATATGTGTTTACGCATAAATAACTGTGTATTTACAGTAATGTTATTACCTTACGTCTCTCCTCTGCTGCATCCAGTTTCTTCTGGATCTCATCCAACGACACCTCCTTCTTTTTTGGGGTGGATAGAGGAAAATCTCCCTTGGCATCTGGTGCTGAGGGGCTCAGAATGACCTCAAATGCTTGTCCAGAAGCACGCTTGTCCAACTCCTTAACATGGATATCTGTGAATGATAAAACACTGATAATAATAACTATACAATACGATGTTCCATATGGAAAATGACTTCATTAAGATGAAATAAAATGTGCTGTGTAGCAGAGCATATCTGTGTTTGTTTTCCAGTTTACCTCCAGAGGACGCCATTGCACTATTAAACTTGAGGGTTTCAAATACCTACAGAATACATGCAAATAAAAAATGATATCATCATCATCATCATCATCATCATCACCTTGCATGACAGAAAGCCCATTTCTTTCTCTCTGTATAACCCAAACCACCAGTCTGTCAATGACAGATGAACAGCATATTCTTGAACAGCCCTGTTCTCCGGTAAACAACAGCGGTCTGACAGCATCGCCTACCCAAGCAGCATGTTTTCCTCAATACTCTATTATTATAACAATGCTTCAGATGTAAAGTCAGAGGCTGTTGCACAAAAAAAAAAAAAAAAAAAAAAAAACAAGGAACACAGTTCTTTCTACTGTCAATTTCTGTCTCTTAGCATGCTGGAAAACTATATAATGAAGGAATTCACAATATTGTGTGTGTGTGTGTGTGTGTGTGTGTGTGTGTGTGTGTGTGTGTGTGTGTGTGTGTGTGTGTGTGTGTGCAAATACATGTGAATTTCTGTGTTATTGTCCCTTGGCCACCAGAGTCAATGGGATTTGGGAGTGGTGGCTCCTGATCAGCCTCCTTTTCAGTTTCTATATCAAACACAGATGTTCTGTTTACAAATATTGTGTACGTTGAGTGATATACAGGCAGTCAAGAAAGAAAAAAACGACACAAAGTGGGTCTTTTTTGTCCCTTGAAATTAAAATTGCCCTTCTATTCTGGGAGTGACGAGCAATTAAGTAGCCTAAAGCTGGACACCCCATTACCTGAAGCTCTTAAAAATACATCAACGAGAGGAGGCATCAAATATATTCAGTATTAGCTAAAATAAGAGATGTCTGATTGAAATCATTGACATCGATTTGCAGTTTATAAACACCCAGCCCGTTAAGCGGTTTTAGGTGAACTGGGCGGCAGCTCAAGGACGGAAACAAAGGAGATTTTGTGTCTGAAACGAACAAAGGCGACGGCGGCGTTTTCCTCCAGTCAGTTTCACACATGTCCAAGTGCACTGAGCGTGACCGAGTGAACATCACACTGGACCTTATATAAAACCCTGAATGAGCATTGGGAATCCGTGTGTGACATACAATCTTATTTTTAAATGAGTAGACGATCTGAGTAAAGACGATACACACGAGTATATCAGTGTGTTTATGTGTGTGAAAGCGAGAAATTGCAAGGTTTGTTTGCATTTGTGCAATTCTACGATTGCAGCAAAAATGATCAATGCATCATGCATAGCATACTGAGTAATGAGTTTCATAATCAGTAGGCTACGGATAAATAATGGGTCACGTGGTATGACCGAAGCTGTCACACCCAATATCTCTAGATGTTGTTGCTGTAAAATTGCATTGCGAATTCCAAATGTCGATGTCCATAATATAAACTCGTAAGATATAGCTATATCTGGTTTACAACAGTTTTTAATGGCTTCCCATTACCATACAACCTGACAACAATCACTGTGTTCAATGAAAGGCTGCAGAGACAAAGACAGTGTTACTTACATGTGGTACTGAGCATATGTCCTCCAATTATGGCTCGAGACATCACAGAAATATCTCGATAAATCATCAAATCAGTGTCGGATCGACAATTATTTTTGTGTTAATACCTGCATCTCATCTCATCGTGTGAAAGCAACATTTGTTCCCTTTGCCAGACACTCAGCAGACGAGCCTTTTTTTTTTTTTTTTTTTTTTTTTTTTTGGAAAACGTGGCCAGCTATAAAAGACTCACTGACCCCAAACCAAACACGTCAAAATATATTGTCATTTCAGATCATTTTCACAAATTCCTCTAATGAATTAGCGATTTATTATGCACTGATAATTCATACCTGTAGAATTAGCTGCCACCAACCTGCAACATCAAGTTAAAAACAATCTATGCGCCCACCTACTGAATTAATAACATAATTTAACTAGCTGAACAATCACCCAGCTGAACCGTTATACGTGATGTTGCATTCATGCCTATTGTCTGCTTCTAACGATTATTTTTTAAATACAAATTCACATTTTAAGACTTTATAGAAACACTTCTAATGCAACAGACTTAACAACGTTTTTTGTTTTGTTTGTTTGTTTTAAATAATAGCAAGAAATACACATCACAAAGCAACAAGAGAACTGAATAACACACCCACCTCGAATGCTATAGGAAAAGCACTGCCAGTCTGACTCTTCGGGCGTTCAGGCTCCGCTCTGCATCAGTACCGCGCGCTCGCGCAAAAGAAGGACCAAAGCGGGTGACGTCACACGTGACTCTAATCGTGATTGGTTGAACTGGACACTTAAACAACGCAAGTCGGTTTGTGAGAATTTTGGGATATGTAGTTAGTGCATCTCTGTCGCTGACGAGGATTTATATTGAGTTCACTGTTTAGGTTTGGCAAATTTAGGTTAGGTAACATTAAATGTATTTTTTACCCAGTACATGACCTCTAATGCATGTTGTTACATTATAGAAAGGTAAAATGTAATGAATACATCTGTGATTTAAAAATAATAATAATAATAATAATAATAATAATAATAATAATAATAATAAATGTAATAAATAAAACTCTGTCTGTGGTAATTGTTCTAACAGTAACTCGTACAATTGTACAATCAACCAATCATGTGGCAGCAAAACAATCATGCAGATTCATCTTAAGACAGTCCACACAGGACTTCAAGGCTTTTTTTTATTATTGTTGTGGCCATAAATGCTTGATTTTGCGGTGGCTTTTAAAAAAAGAAAAGAAAAAAAAATGTGACGCAATTTGCTGATTTTTGTGCGTTTTGCAGAAAACTACTTGAATTCGAGAAATTGCAATTTCAAGAACTTGTTTTACATGGTCTTTTGAAGTGATATTTGTTGGTAAATGAGACTTTTTAACTGTAATCAAATGATTTACTGAATGTCTAAACAGGGAAAAGTGTTGTGGATGAGAAATTGCTATCTGTCACAAGTTATTTGCACAACTTCACACAATATTCACTCTAAGGGGTAAAACTGTATTCTGTGCTACCTATAATAAAATTTCACTTGATTTATATAACAATAGTACGGTCTGTGATTGATATGGTTCACAAGAAATGGTGGATTGTGCTTTGGCTATCACAGATTTCTAAAAGAACTGTTTCTCCAGTCTCACAAATTTAACCTCAAACAATAACTATAACATTAATAGAATATACATTTGCCATTTTTCCTTTAGTTAGACATGAATTTATAATAATATTTTTGTAAAGACTTTTCAATTGATGAAATAATTTTTCATAAGTCCATCTTCAGTAACATCTGTATCATGATCAGGGTCCTGGTGAATCCAGAGCTTTTCCACTGGACTTGAGACAGGAATACCATCCCACTCAAAATAATTGTTGAATATATTATATTGTTAGATCACTTTCTTATAATGAATGCAAATTCCTCTGTTCATCATATTATTCTCAATTTCCAGTACACGCCAGTGTATTTTAGAAACACTTGCTGCAAGTAGAAATAAGTCATTTATAGCTAATTTGGTCTGTAATTAATAAATAAATTGGTCATGTAAGGTGAGACTTCTTCAATTGCACGTGATGCAAGCAGCTAAACAGGGTTTTTGTTCAAAATACACTGATACAGTGCTGTGAAAAGTATTTATTCTGTTTTTGTGTATATCTCATACCAAATAGTTTTAGATCTTTAAATAAAATACAACATAAAACAAAGGTAACCTGAGTAAACACACAATTCAGTTTTTTATTTAGTATTTTTTAATGAAGCAAAAAAAGTTATCCAACACCTATCACCAATGTGAAAAATTAATTGCCACTAAACTTAAAATCTGGTTGTGCCACCTTTAGCAGCAATAACTACAACAAAATGCTTCTGATAACTGGAGATCAGTCTTTCACTTACTTCTAGGAGTAGGACTTACTTCCATGCTTTGGATCATTGTCTTGCTGCATAATCCAGTTGCACCTGAGTTTCAACTTCCAGACTGAAAACCAAATATTCTCCTTTAGGATTTTCTGGTAGAGAGCAGAATTCATATTTCCTACAATTATTGCAAGTTGCCCAGGCCCTGAAGCAGCGAAGCATCCCCACACCATCACACTTCCACCATCATGCTTGACTATAGGTATGATGTTCTTTTTGTGGAATTCTGTGTTTGGTTTATGCCAGATGTAACGGGACCCCTGTCTTCAATTCCATTTTTGGCTCATCAGTCCACAGAACATTCTCCCAAAGGGTTTGAAGATCATCAAGATGTGTTTTGGCAAATTTCAGATGAGCCTTAACGTTCTTCTGGGTTACCTGTGGTTTTTGACTTCCTACACTTCCATGGATGCCATTTTTGCCCAGTGTCTTTTGCCCTTTATTAATGCAAACCTGTAGTTCCTTTGATGTTGTCCTTGGCTCTTTTGTGACTTACTGGGTCAGTAATCACTGTGCTCTTGGAGGAATTTTGGAAGGTCGGCCACTACTGCACCAAGTTTTTCCATTTGGAGATAATGGCTCTCACTATGGTCCTTTGGATCCCCAGAGCCTTTGAAATAGCTTTGTAACCCTTCCAAGACTGATGTATTTCAATCACCTTCTTCTTCAGCATTTCTGGAATTTCTTTCAACTTTGGCATAGTGTGTTACTGGGTAAGACCTTTTAACCAACTTCATGCTGTTGAAGAAGTGTCAATTTAATTGTTGATTTGATTTGAAGTAATCAGCCCTGGTTGTGTCTAGTCCAGCTGAACCCCATTATGAATGCAGTTTCATAGATTTGGGGAATTGGTAACTACAGGGGCAAATACATTTTCACACAGGCCCAGTTGGTATTGGATACCTTTTTTGTTTCAATAAATAACAATAATTTAAAAACTGTATTTTGTGTTTACTCAGGTTGCCTTTGTTTTAACTTAAATTTAGTTTTAATTTCTTAAACAATTTAGTTTGAGATATACACAAAATCTGAAGAAATCAGAAAAATACTTTTACACAGTACTTTAGAATGGTTGAGTTAGAACTGCAGATCTACGTTCTGTTATATAATTCAAGCGAGGTATATTGTAGTCATCATTTCATGTTAATTTTTTTCTGCATTCCCTGCTCATGCAACCAATTGCCCCCACCCCCCACTTTTTTTCTCCTAATTTGGGACCTGCCAATTCCCACACACTAGTCAGCTCTACCCAATCATTCAACAACAAACAACCAAGAAGGGTGAAGGCTAACACATGCTTCCTTGCAAACACGTTAAACCAGACTCTGTATCTTGAACTGCTGCATCACACTGAAAGTGTAACACATTCAGAGGAAAGTGCTATATGCCCTCTTCATCATACATAAGCTCACAGACACCCATCATTGACTAGTTTCAGACAGAAAGAGAGACAGAGAGAGAGAGAGAGAGACAGAGAGAGAGAGAGAGAGAGAGAGAGAGAGAGAGAATGCCAACCTGAGAGCACAGCCAATTTTGTTTCCTTGGCTCCTGGCCACAGGTGCCTATGGCATCATGAGGGGATCAGAAGTTTGAATCCTGACAATGCCAAAGCGAGAACACTTTTCTGTTGCACCACTTGGGAACTGCATGCAACAACATTTCAACAGTGTGCAAACTTCAGGTTCCTCTTGGAATTAATGGTGTTAAACTTTGGTGAGCTGCTTAATTTGTTGATTGTTTAACAATGTCTTCTGGCTGTTGTTATCTTTATCTGTGCCACAGAAAGCTCACATTTGTGCATATATTCAAGTTGTAGCTCACACAAGGTCAGTACATAAAATGTTAAACTCATTAAAAGCATTCACCTGAATGTAAATTACTGGAGTAAAACATGTCTAAAATAGGTACATTATGTTACTGTATTATTTAAGCAGCACTGCCATGTATCTGATGGAACTGGTATTGTTTTTTGCTAGATTTTTTTTTTATTTTTGCAGACAATCCCAATAGAGGGGAGCAGATGGTACAGGTTGATTCACCCCCCTGGGGTCACTACTTCATGTTCAAAGACACAGGATGAAAGCATAGACAGAGAGATTCCTTGCTGAGTCTAGTACTCTCTCCAACAGACATAATGTTTTCCTGCGGTGCCAGATCATTAAGTCAGCTGCTTAAATAAGGAGCATTCAAACAAAGCTAGTGCAGTGCACTTAGAGATTCTCTTGTCAAACGTTATTATTTGCATCTAATAATTCAGATTTGTAATAGCATATTCATATGTATCAGCATTCACATTCATATTTATATGTGTTAATTTTTAAGTATTACTTTCAACAAATCTGTTATTCAGAGGTGTGGATATTTTGCAGCACAATCAAATGTGTGAAGCTGAAATCATAGCTTGATACAGTATCTTGTGAAACAGTTTTTGATGTTTAACCTTGGTCAGGGGTTTGTGTGTAACACCTAGAGTGAGAATGAATTCAGGGTCTAGCTTTGTATGCTAGTGCACATGTCTGGTCATGTGAGCTGTAACAAGGAGACGTGATGTCACACAGTCTCCAGTGGGGTCTTCTTTTTAGATCTGAAGATTAGACAAGAATATTCAACTACTCTATTCCAAATAATCTATATAAAAATGTACTGGAAATATTGTGCTGACTGTTGATTTAATACAAACAGACAAAATCAGTTCTTTAATCAATAATGCACTCTGTGTCCATTTTCAACCAAAACGAGCACTGTGGATATTGAAGGCGCAAAGTGGGTCATTTGCAAATGCTCATGGTACACTCACGTGACCCACTTGCAGGCTGTAATGCATGATAGGTCCCATCTGAAGCTCTTGCAATTGTGAATCACATACAGGACCTAAAATTCCTAAACTCAGCTGAGGAAGCAGATTTAACATAGAGGCTTCAACATTTTGTAGAATTTGTAGCTTTATTTGGCTCCTTGGGTAACATCATACTGAGTGACATCACAGTGTTATGTAATATGCAGCCTCTCTTCCTGCCATAGAAGAAATCCTCCCCTCCCCCACCCTGCCAGGCATGAAACACATTCACATTCACATGTTCTGTACATTCTGCATTATATAAGATATATCATTCCCTCTTATTACTTCTCTCTCCTTAAGAATGTTCTCCTTCACACTCCATGGAAATAGAACAGTAAAAAAGCAGATACTACTCCTCACCGCTCTAAAAATAAGTAAATAAATAAATCTATAAATAAATGTCATGGTCATGTGATGATATTGACCATTTAATGTAGTGTATACCATTAGTTCACCATTAAAGTAATTTACATAAATTGTGCATGAAGTCTCACCAATATCCATTAGTTTTAAATTATATGCTGACTCATAAATGAAAAAGGATTTCTCTTGAATGAGCATGTACCTCATTTATATATGAGATGGAGCAATAATTCTGAGCAAGACCTACATAACTTGATTCTGAACATCATAAACGCCTCCTAATCCATACAGTACTAATTCATTAGCGAAATACATACAGTGCTGTGAAAAATGCTGTGATTTCTTTTGTTTTTGTGAATATCTCATACTAAATTGTTTCAGAATTTAACAAAATATAAGATAAAACAAAAGCAAAATGCAGTTATTAAATGATAATTATATTTATTGAAGCAAAAAAAGTTTTCGAAGACCAACTGGGCCTGTGTGAAAATGTATTTGCCCTGTAATTACTAATTCTATAAAACTGCATTCATAATGTTGTTCAGCTGGACTAGACGCAGCCAGGCCTGATTACTGCCAGACCTGTTCAATCAAATCAACACTTTTACAATAGCATGGAGTTGGTTCAAAGGTCTTACCTAGTAACACACTATGCCAAAATTTAAAGAAATTCCAGAAATTATTGGGAAGAAGGTGATTGAAATACATCAGTCTGGGTTACAACGTTATTTCAAATGCTCTGTTCAGATAATGAGAGCCATTATCTCCAAATGAAAAAAAATCAGAACAGAAGTGAACCTTCCTAGAAGTGGCAGACCCTCCAAAATACCTCCAAGAGCACACCAACTACTCATCCACCAAGTCACAAAAGAGCCACGGACAACATCAAAGGACCTACAGGCCTCTCTTGCATCAATCAAGGTCACTGCTCATGACTCCACTATCAGAAAGCCACTGGATAAAAATGGCATCCAGGAAAGAGTGGTGAGGTGAAAACCACTGCTAAAACAGAAGAACATTAAGGCTCATCTGAATTTTGCCAAAACACACCTTGATGATCCTTAAACCTTTTGGGAGAATGTTCTTTTGATTGATGAATCAAAAGTGGAACTATTTGGAAGACCAGGGTCCCGTTACATCTGGTGAAACCAAACACAGAATGCCACAAAAAGAACATCATACCTACGGTCAAGCATGGTGGTGGATGTGTGATGGTGTGGGGATGCTTCGCTGCTTCAGGGCCTGGGCAACTTGCAATAATTCAGGGAAACATGAATTCTGCTCTTTGTCAGAAAATCTTAAAGGAGAATGCCCTTCAGTCTGTATTGAAAATCATTGAATTATGCAGCAAGACAATGATCCAAAGCATAGGAGTAAGTGCTAGTTTTAGAAATAAGTGAAAGACTGATCTCCAGTTATCGGAAGCATTTGGTTTCAGTTATTGCTGCTAATGTGGCACAACCAGATTTTAATTTAAGGGGGCAATTAATTTTTCATAGGTGAAAAGTGTAGGATAACATTTTTTTTTGCTTCAATTAAAAATAAATAAATAAAGACTGTATTGTGTGTTCACACAGGTTGCCTTTGTTTTATGTTGTATTTCGTTTGAAGATCTAAAACTATCAGTAGTATGAGATACAGTGCCCTCCACTAATATTGGCATCCTTGGTAAATATGAGCAAAGAAGGCTGTGAAAAAATTTTGTTAAAAAAATTCACAAAAGACTCTGCTCTCAGGGATATCAAACAATTGCAAAAAAACAACAAATGTTTCTCCAAAAACAATATATATATATATATATATATATATATATATATATATATATATATATATATATATATATATATATATATATGTGTGTGTGTGTGTGTGTGTGTGTGTGTGTGTGTGTACATATATATATATATATATATATATATATATATATATATATATATATATATATATATATATATATATATGTGTGTGTGTGTGTGTGTGTGTGTTTGTGTGTGTGTGTGTGTGTGTGCAATAATTCTTGGCACCCTTTTAAACAATACTTTGTGCTACCTCCCATTGCCAAGATAACAGCGCTGAGTCTTCTCCTATAATGCCTGATGAGGTTGGAGAATACATGGCAAGGGACCATTCTTCCATACAGAATCTCTCTAGATCCATCAAATTTCAAGGTCAACACTGGTGGACTCTCCTCTTCAGATCACCCCACAGGTTTTCTATGGGTTTCAATTCAGGGGGCTGGGATGGTCATGGCAGGACCTTGATTTTGTGGTCAGTAACCCATTTTTGTGTTGATTTAGATGTGTGTTTTGGATCATTGTCCTGCTGGAAAATCCAACCACTGCCCATTTGAAGCTTTCTAGCAGAGACTTTCAGGTTTTCATTTAATATCTGTTGATATTTGATAGAATCCTTGATGCCATGTATCCTAACAAAATGTCCAGGTCCTCTGGCAGAAAAACAGCCCCAAAATATTAAAGAGCCACCACCATATTTAACCGTGGGCATGAGGTACTTTTCCACATGGCTTCCTCTCTGTGTGCACCAAAAACCACCTCTGGTGTTTATTGCCAAAAAGCTCTATTTTGGTTTCATCTGACCATAGAACCTGATCCCATTTGAAGCTCCAGTAGTGTCTGGCAAACTGAAGATGCTTTAGTTTGTTTTCAGATGAGAGTAGAGACTTTTTTTCTCGAAACCCTTCCAAACAACTTGTGATGATGTAGGTGACTTAGGATTATGGTATTTGAGACTTTCTGACACCAAGACACAATTCTCCAGCTGTGATCCTTGGAAAATTTTTGGCCACTCGAACCATCCTCTTCCACATCCACTTCCAGGTTGATTCATAAAATTTCCAGTTGACTGGAACTTCTGAATTATTGCCCTGATGGTGGAAATGGGCATTTTCAATGGTTGTGCTATTTTCTTATAGACACTTCCCATTTTGTGAAGCTCAACAACCTTTAGCCACACATCACAGCTATATTCCTTGGTCTTACCCATTGTTATGAATGACTAAGGGAATTTGGCCTATGTGTTACCTCATATTTATACCTAAACTTGTTTCATTACTGTTCCATGGCTTTAAATGTAACTGCAAGGGTGAGGCAATGAAAACCTTAAAAGTGCGACATACAAAAAGAATTTAATCAAATTTGTTCTAGAGTAATCCAGACCCTCCTTAAGCACTGGAACATTTGCACAGAATGAAATGGAGGTCATGTTGTAAACTGACACACCTTTACGACACCTATTTGCAATATACTTTGTAATATTAAAAAGGTTTCAGTTTGACTCAGCCTTGTATAAACTGATTAAAAAAAAAGTATGACATTGTCCTTCTTATTTTTATTTACAATGTAAATAAAATAATTACAATTATTTTACAATGCATTGGGACATTGCTGTGGTATAACAGGAAAAAACACTTCTATTATAGGAAAATAATACATTTTTGGATTGTAACAGGTCACATCACATTAAATTTGTCATTTTTTTCCTCACTTCTTTCACAGAACTTGATATAATATTACATTATGTGTACTAGTCTTTAAGAAGAGTCATTATATATGCTGTATATTGATTCTATGACAAGTCATGCATGTTCCACTTTTCTGTTACATAATAGACAAAATCTCTTTGACTCTATAGGGGTCAGGCGGACAGCTCCAGTCTACTTTCTCAGTGTCTGGTGCTGTGACCAAACCAGAAATTGCTGCCTCACTCAGTCATTCACAGTTTAAGCAATACCACATGATCAAGAGTGCGGTTGAACTAAATATTAGCACGGCAGTGAGTCACAGGTAATCAGGTTGACTGTTTTATGGAACAGGATTTATAAATAATATTTTTACAAGAGTTTTATAACTAAGAAATTACTATCAAGTAACTGACTTTTCAGACACAATATGGCCAAATAATTTGTTTATTTGAAAATAATTCCTGAAGAAGCCACACTCACTGATTGCCCATCAACTTGCTGCTTAACTAGCACACAGTGATTTGTACATTCACGTTAAAGATGCATCCAGTGAAACTGGCTTCCCTTCTTTCATTTCATCTTCATCTGACAATCTTTCATATTTTAAATCAGAATTTATATTCATGAAAATGTACTGTTTGCCATGTCCACTAAATCTACTAAAGTAACGGTTAGAGTGGGACTGTTACTAGAATTGGAATTTTACATGGCAAACACAGACAAGCAAAGGGATATAAGCACTGCAACAGCCCAGTGCAATTACACTAAATATCAGCACTCTTGTAATGCTGCTCGTCCAATCAAATTAGTGGACTGGAACTAATTGTTGAATAATTACTACATAGACTGATCTATATAGCGCACTTTGTAGGGCAGCAGTAAAATAGACACCAGAGTGAATTCAGACAGAGGTGAGAGCACCAGAAACACATCACTGTGACCTGGCATTAGATTTGAATGTTATGAATTACCTAGCATGTATAGCAAATACAAAAGTATCAAAAGAATTTCTATATTAAATGCACCACTAACAAGTTCTTCCTGGCATTGGTGGCTATAAAACATCTTTTATTTACACTGCTATATCAACTTGACTGCTCTGGTATCCATCCTGACATCTTTACTGTATATTGTAATACAATATGTAATGCAGAAGTATTGTAAGTTGTACACCGGATTTCAGGTGCACTCGGGATCATAATGTAGTGCCCTATCCAGGGAATATAACACACCTTCATATCCATAACATTAGAATCAGGTGATCAAGATTGGGTGCCAGTTATTAGAACCTATCTTATTTATACCCCTCTTATAACTAGTGTCTGGTGTTCCCTTTGTTATTGAGGTGTGTGGTGTGATCTTGCCAAGATCTAAAGAGTTCTGTAAGGCCTTCAGAAAAAGGTTGTGGATGCCTATGAGTCTGGCCAGGGATTTAAAAAAGATCTCCAAATTATTTGGAATACATCATTCCACTGTAAGGAAAATATTATACAAATGGCACAGATTTCACACGACTGCCAATTTGTCCAGGACTGGCCATCCCAGCAAATTCAGCCCAAGAACAGACCGTCTGATGCAAAAGGAAGTTTCCAAGAACCCCATAAGTTAATCACAGGATCTGCTAGTAAGTTTTGCAACTGTTGGTGTCAAAGTGCATGCTTCTACAATCAGAAAGCAATTGCACAAATTTGATGTACATAGGAGGCGTGCCAGGAAAAAACCTTTGCAAGACTGCAGTTTGCCAATGAGCATATAGGCAAAGACCAGGCCTTTTAGAATAATGTGCTCTGGACAGACAAAGATAGCATTGTTTGGCTACAGTAACAGCAGACATTTTTGGCACAGACCAAAGAGAGCTTTTCGGGAGAAGCACCTCATACCAACTGTGAAGCACTGTGGTGGAAATGTTATGGTTTGGGGTTGCTTTTCTGCTACAGTCACTGGACAGCTTTCATTAATTGATTCAACTATGAATTCTGCATCATATCGAAGAGTGCTTGAAGATAATGTGAGGCCATCTGTAAAAGTTGATATTGAACAGGATAATGATCCTAACCACATTAGCAAATCCACCAAGGAATGTCTCAAAAATAAGAAATGGAGGGTTATGGAATGGCCTAGTCAAAGCCCGGATTTGAATCCCATCAAAATTTTGTGGTGGGATTTGAAACAGGCAGTACATGCAAAAAAAAAAAAAAAAAAAAAAACACTGAAATATCTTGCAACTGAAATAATATTGCATGGAAGAGTGGTCAAAAATTGCAAGTATGGTGGACAAAATGTCTACAAGAAGTTATTTAAAGGAGGGCAATACTAGCTTGTGAGAGAAAGGGTGCACTTACTTTTTTCACAGAATAATGTCACAGCTATTGATATTTCTGTTTGATAAATGATTGAAAAAGCTCATTTTCCTTTTGGTTTTGTTCAAGTATATCAACTTTATTAATAGGCACTGTTTCAGCGAGGATCAAATGTTTGCTGGTCCAAATATGTAAAAAAAAAAAAAAGCCAACCATTTCCATGGGTCTACTTAATCTTTCACATGACTGTATATATAAACAAAATGGTTGCATCTCAAATAGTACACTATATAGTAAACAGCACATGAATTACTTTAAAGCATTCTTTGCAAAAGTACATTTATGATCAGCATGTATTTTTAATCTGTATATGCACCACTGAGCTGCACACTACAATGATATTGTAAGAAAGAATAGTGTAAATCACATTCCTTCTGCAGTAAACAGAAGCAACACTCATGTCAATTTCCAGACTGATATGTAACCTCTGTCTAGACTTGTCTAGTCTGCAGAATGTGGGTGGAATCTGATTATTTTTGATTATATTTTGCATGAAGTGATGCTAAAAAGTCCAAGTATCCTTGGTATATTCACTACCACAGTGCCATTTCATCTAGTGTGTATAATTATCCCCTTACTAGCCTTTCTTTCTACGCTCTCGCTGCAGCTCTATATTTGAATCTCTCAACGGCACACAAGTGGAAAAATACCAGCGTCTCCTTGGAGGGAGGACTGAAAGAGTGACGGTTGCGCCAGTATAAAGTTGTAATCCTGGCAGCCGCCTCGTGCAAACAGTACAATAGAGAGGCAGATATCAGTTGCCCAGGCCTCTCCCAGCCAGAGGAACCCACCAACATCTAAACAAAAGATCTGATTATAATGGGCTGAATCAGACTGAATAAGCACCCAGTGGCTCACCAGAGTGGAGACATTTCAGTTAAATCTTTCCCCTTGCCTTCCATCCTAGTGAGTAATGACACCAAATGTTTTCTAACTTCAGTTAATCTCAAGAAGGGTCACTGGGTTCTACACAATGTTGACATGTTTTTAGACACCTATTATGTTTCACCTATTTTCACATGTGGACTTTTACATGTGTTTTATTTGCATGATTCATTTATTTTCACATGATTTTTTGCTTGACGTGAGTTTTTCTGTATTACACATGATTAATTTATTTTTCATATGTGATTGGTTACACGTGATTAATTTCAACATGGGATTTTTTCTTTTATTTTCTTTTATATATTTAAAAAAAATATGCATGATTCATTTATTTCTACGTGATTTTTTTTTAGATATGATTCCTTTATTTTCACATTTAATTGTTTTCGATGATTGATTTATTTTCACATAATTCTTCCATCTACACGTGCTTGTTTGCACATAATTTAGTCATTATTTTCTTGTGAGTTTTTATGATTAATTTATTCTCACATTGTGATATTTTTAGACAATTAATTTAATTTGACATGGTTTTTCACATGTGGATTTATTACATATTATTCACATGATGTCACCTGCATTTGATATGTTCATATAAATTCACCTGAATTCATATAAGCAGGAAATAACACCTTCGTATGTTTTTCACATTCGATCAGATATGACTCATTGTTATATTTGTTTTTGATCTTGTGTTAGGGGGCGAGGTGGGGGGCATGGGGGGTTGCATTCTATCCATCAGTATTAAAAACTTCAGTGTCTGACTACCAAATCGACCAAATGTAATCATCATCATCATCTTCAGGTTTAGATCATCAATGATACATCATGCCTCATCCCCATTTCCCATCACACATCCCCATGCAGTCTGATGGATGGATGGCATGTTATAGGAATTGTCCTGCTTGGGCTCTGCAAATCTCTCTCATTGTTATGACCTTATCATGTGCTTTTAGCTTCCAGATATCTAATTGCTAATTTTAATTGGGCTTTTTTTACAGCATAAAATCTCACCTTACTCAAGCACCATACTCCACTGTTTTTCATTTTGAACAAAATATTAGCTTTCCACAAGTTATACCATTTTTGGATTATTGTTACTATTATTGGTCTCCTGAGATTTCAGTCTTTTTTTTTGTGTTCTGTTTCTACTGCATGTTCTATGAGCGCTTTTCTCTGTGAAAGTTTGTATCTGTGTCATTTCTAACTTCTGTTAGAGCTCATATTAAAATAAATATTTTATGAGAAATTCACTGAGGTGATACTCAGTGGAATCAGTTGTTATGGCTGAGGTTCTCTAAGTGGAGACCCAGGATCCCCAGGGTCTGTGATATTCTTTTTATGTTGTTACAGTGTGGAACTGTATTCTACCATTATCAAAGCTTTTATATTCATTATCGAGTTCTTATATATATTACTTCACTGGAAATTTCATGAATAAAAAGCTTTAAATAGGCAAAATGTTATTGGAACCATTTAAATAAAGAGTGTAATGTTTAACTAGTTAGATTGTGTTCGCTTAAAACACAGTTGAGGGGGTCTGTGAAATTTATTTTCAAAAGTTTGAGGACCCTTGTGTTTTGGTACAATCTCTCTCTCTTTCTCTATCTCTCTCTCTCTCTCAGGGGAAGGCAGGCTGACAGAATGGCATGTTAAATGCTGTGTGCAGTGTCTGATTGTGCACTGCTCACTCCCACCCCTCCCTTTCCTGAAGCACACCAGCACCATTCTAATTACATTTCATTGGCACGGCTCGATGCATATCATTTGCTACACCATTGTGGGGTAGCCAGCACTTCTGCCCCAGTGGAGCTGAGCTTTCAGGAACATTGAATATATGGAATATATAAATAATGTTTGACATGCCAACACCCATTGCATTCTGAAGCCCCCAGGCGACACCCACCAAAGGTCAACCATCAGATTAAGTCCTTGTCATCTTGGTTTTTATTGTCATGTTATGTTATGTCATGTTGAGCTGTAACGCATGCTCACTGCTTCAGTTTCTTGGATCAGCCACACTTTGATGTTAGATGCAGATATTGACTGATGAAATGTGGCCAAGTAGTTTCCCATGTGTCTGACTAGACAGTGACTAGTTTCTCACTGAGAGGATGATGCTTTCATATTTTTAGCTCTGACTGTGGCCTTGCTTCATGCATCACCCACCCTCCTGCTTCCACTCCCCAACCCCTCTCCATGCATTCTCTCATTTTCTGCA
>NC_030416.2:22299067-22356567 GCF_001660625.3 Ictalurus punctatus
TTTGCAACAAAACCCAGCAGACTTCATGGTGTTTTTTGTCTGAAAAGTGTCTCTTACGTAATTTCTTTTGTGATGTTCTTTAATGACATAAAAACATTTTCCTGTAACATTAAATTTTGTGCTAGAAAACTCATTTTTGGGAATCTAAAATGTTTTTTGTACTGACTTGATAATGTAGAAGTCATAAAATAGCAAATCTATAGAAAAGTTTAATTCAAGTCTAATTTTAATTCAAGTCTACTGGTTAGTTATGAAGTTCAGGAACTGATTTTGGCATGGTGAAGAAAAAAACTAATGCATGATGTGTCTGTTATGAGGTCTTTTAAAGCCCAGTCAGCATTGTTTCAGAGACAGCAGTGCCTTTCCAGAGCAGTCAAATAAATCTTTCACAGGGACCCGTATAAGCAATGCTTACCTAATAATTAATAACTAACAAAAAATAATTAACTAGTTAACTAATAAAGAACAAGGAGGTATCAAGGCATAGAAAATCTTAAAATATGATTCTGGGAATCTTTAAGAATACACATTAATATACATTAAGATAAGCACAGTGCAATTTGGTTCAAGGTTCTTTGTGCATTGTTGCAATGTGATGAATGCAAGTTTAGATGCCTGAGTTCCTGACTGACTGCAGTCCAGCTGGAACAGGAGGTCAAGTTTCATTATAATACTGCACAGGCAGGTTGAATGGACAAATTACAGAATATGGGCCAGGCAGGAGGGAAACAGTTAGGAGTTGGAATTGAATGCAGATTCAATAACAATGAGAAATTGTGTTCAGGAAACATATGTTTGACAGTGCCATGAATTATGTTCCTATTTGTGATAAGAGTGACATAAACGAGCACAGAGTATTTGGGAGTCAGGTCAAGGTACTGCAGTTTGCTGTTGGTTTGAAAACTAGGGTTTGAGAGTAAGCTGAGCTCATGTTAAAGAAGTGGTGTTAACATGATTAAAGTGCCTCTAATCTTATCAAGCCAGAGTGAGAGCTGGAGGTGTAACAAATTGTTCTGTAAAACAAAAATAGAGTTTTAATGGTAGTTGTTTAATGAATGAGGACTGAACAAAAGAAAAATGAATTAATCTGTAAGTCCTGGGTGTGAAAAATATGTATTAATACGTATTTCATGCTACAGAGTGTTAAAAACCAAACTTGAGTTATGTCACATACAATATGGACAGGCATGTTAAACAGGAGTAAACAGCCAGTGAGAATGTAAGGGTGAAAGACTTAAATAGAATGATGAACATGCCCAGTCTTCAGATCTATCATCAGTAAAATAACTGAAAAGTAAATTAAAGAAGATTTAAAATGGCAACAAAAATCAGTATGCTGTTATAGTTACCTCAGCAATCATCTCTCGTTTCACATTATCTTCCATGTCCATGTTGGTTTACTCAAGTTTCTCTGGTTTCTTTCCACCTTCCATGGCTATGATATATTGTCCCTAGGTGTGATTGAGTGAGAGAATGTTACAATGTACTTCCCATATTCCCACCTCATGCCCAGTGTTCCTGGGATAGGCTCAGGATCCACAACAACTCTGACCAGGATTAAGGGGTTACTGAAAGTGAATGAATGAAGGAAAGAATGAATTAATGAAAAACTAGTGGAATCTATTTTAAGACATTGTGAGGATACTCTTATTAATTACATACTTTAATATGTATGCATTGAATTTGTATTCATTTTCCATTGATTGCTCCTTGAATAATTTTTGATTGTGCTCTGTTATTTCTGGACACTAATAATTTTCCAGCATTAGGAAAACAAGAATATCTTGCAAGATGACTTATTTGGACTTGAGCATGTTCAGCTTGATTATTATTTATGACTGCATAACAAGATTGTTTTAAATCTCAATTTTAGATCATGATTCTATCCAGAGCAATAATATTTATACTGATCAATATGAATATACATATATTATTTGCAAAGCATAGCCTATACAATCAGTTTAGTAGCGACCCATTTTATTATTGTCTTCTTTTTTTTTTTGTCATGGGGTGGAATGTAAAAAAACAAACAACTACATTGCTGGGACTCTTAGCTCCCCCTGGTGTTAAGATTTAATAGAAGCATATACAGTATCTCACAAAAGTGAGTACACCCCTCACATTTTTGTAAATATTTGACTATATCTTTTCATGTGACAACACTGAAGAAGTGACACTTTGCTACAATGTAAAGTAGTGAGTGTACAGTTTGTGCAACAGACTAAATTTACACTGTTACACAAGCTGTACGGCTGTGTACGGCTGGCGGCTGTGGCTCAGGTGGTTGAGTGGGTTGTCCACTAATCCACTAATCATAGGATTGGCGGTTCATGTGTGTGAATGGGTCAATGAGACACAGTGTAAAGCGCTTTAGATAAAAGCGCTATATAAGTGCGCCATTTACCATTTAAATTAGCTGTCCCCTCAAAATAACTCAACACACAGCCATTAATGTCTAAACCGCCGGCAACAAAAGTGAGTACACCCCTAAGTGAAAATGTCCAAATTGGGCCCAATTAGGCATTTTCCCTCCCCTGTGTCATGTGACTTGTTAGTGTTACAAGGTCTCAGGTGTGAATGGGGAGCAGGTGTGTTAAATATGATGTCATCACTCTCACACTCCCTCATACTGGTCACTGGAAGTTCAACATGACATCTCAAGGCAAAGAACTCTCTGAGGAAAGAGAGATTGTAAAAAAAGAAAAAAAGAATTGTTGCTCTACATGCAGTGAGGGAAAGAAGTATTTGATCCCCTGCTGATTTTGTACGTTTGCTGACTGACAAAGAAATGATCATTCTATAACTTTAATGGTAGATTTATTTGAACAGTGGGAGACAGAATAACAACAACAAAAAATCCAGAAAAACGCATGTCAAAAATGTTATAAAATGATTTGCATTTTAATGAGGGAAATATGTATTTGACCCCTCTGTAAAACATGACTTAGTACTTGGTGGCAAAACCCTTGTTGGCAATCACAGAGGTCAGACGTTTCTTGTAGTTGGCCACCAGGTTTGCACACATCTCAGGAGGGATTTTGTCCCACTCCTCTTTGCAGATCTTCTCCAAGTCATTAAGGTTTCGAGGCTGACGTTTGGCAACTCGAACCTTCAGCTCCCTCCACAGATTTTCTATGGGATTAAGGTCTGGAGACTGGCTAGGCCACTCCAGGACCTTAATGTGCTTCTTCTTGAGCCACTCCTTTGTTGCCTTGGCCGGGTGTTTTGGGTCATTGACATGCTGGAATACCCATCCACGACCCATTTTCAATGCCCTGGCTGAGGGAAGGAGGTTCTCACCCAAGATTTGACGGTACATGGCCCCGTCCATCGTCAATTTTGATGCGGTGAAGTTGTCCTGTCCCCTTAGCAGAAAAACACCCCCAAAGAATAATGTTTCCACCTCCATGTTTGACGGTGGGGATGGTGTTCTTGGGGTCATAGGCAGCATTCCTCCTCCTCCAAACACGGCGAGTTGAGTTGATGCCAAAGAGCTCCATTTTGGTCTCATCTGACCACAACACTTTCACCCAGGTGTTCTCTGAATCATTCAGATGTTCATTGGCAAACTTCAGACGGGCATGTATATGTGCTTTCTTGAGCAGGGGGACCTTGCGGGAACTGCAGGATTTCAGTCCTTCACGGCGTAGTGTGTTACCAATTGTTTTCTTGGTGACTATGGTCCCAGCTGCCTTGAGATCATTGACAAGATCCTCCCGTGTAGTTCTGGGCCGATTCCTCACTGTTCTCATGATCATTGCAACTCCACAAGGTGAGATCTTGCATGGAGCCTCAGGCCGAGGGAGATTGACAGTTCTTTTGTGTTTCTTCCATTTGTGAATAATCGCACCAACTTTTGTCACCTTCTCACCAAGCTGCTTGGCAATGGTCTTGTAGCCCATTCCAGACTTGTGTAGGTCTACAGTCTTGTCCCTGACATCCTTGGAGAGCTCTTTGGTCTTGGCCATGGTGGAGAGTTTGGAATCTGATTGATTGCTTCTGTGGACAGGTGTCTTTTATACAGGTAACAAGCTGAGATTAGGAGCACTCCCTTTAAGAGTGTGCTCCTAATCTCAGCTCGTTACCTGTATAAAAGACACCTGGGAGCCAGAAATCTTTCTGATTGAGAGGGGGTCAAATACATATTTCCCTCATTAAAATGCAAATCAATTTATAACATTTTTTACATGCGTTTTTCTGGATTTTCTTGTTGTTATTCTGTCTCTCACTGTTCAAATAAATCTACCATTAAAATTATAGACTGATCATTTCTTTGTCAGTGGGCAAATGTACAAAATCAGCAGAGGATCAAATACTTTTTTCCCTCACTGTAAAGACGGCCTAGGCTATAAGAAGATTGCCAAGACTCTATTACTGAGCTGCAGCACGGTGGCCAAGACCATACAGTGGTTTAACAGGACAGGTTCTACTCAGAACAGGCCTCGCTATGGTCGACCAAAGAAGTTGAGTGCACGTGTACTTGGGAAATAGACATATGAGTGCTGCCAGCATTGCTACAGAGGTTGAAGGGGTGGGGGGTCAGCCTGTCAGTGCTCAGACCATACGCTGCACACTGCATCAAATTGGTCTGCATGGCTGTTGTCCCAGAAGGAAGCCTCTTCTAAAGATGATGCACAAGAAAGCCTGCAAACAGTTTGCTGAAGACAAGCAGACTAAGGACATGGATTACTGGAACCATGTCCTGTGGTCTGATGAGACCAAGATAAACTTATTTGGTTCAGATGGTGTCAAGCGTGTGTGGCGGCAACCAGGTGAGGAGTACAAAGACAAGTGTGTCTTGCCTACAGTCAAGCATGGTGGTGGGAGTGTCATGGTCTGGGGCTGCATGAGTGCTGCCGGCTCTGGGGAGCTACAGTTCATTGAGGGAACCATGAATGCCAACATGCCCTTCGGAGACAGGGCCGCAGGGTATTCCAGCATGTTAATGACCCCAAACACACCTCCAAGATGACCACTGCCTTGCTAAAGAAGCTGAGGGTGAAGGTGATGGACTAAACCCTATTGAGCATCTGTGGGGCATCCTCAAACAGAAGGTGGAGGAGCACAAGGTCTCTAACATCTACCAGCTCTATGATGTTGTCATGGAGGAGTGGAAGAGTACTCCAGTGGCAACCTGTGAATCTCTGGTGAACTCCATGCCCAAGAGGGTTAAGGCAGTGCTGGGAAATAATGGTGGCCACTCAAAATATTGACACTTTGGGCCCAATTGGGACATTTTCACTTAGGGGTGTACTCACTTTTGTTGCCAGCGGTTTAGACATTAATTGCTGTGTGTTGAGTTATTTTGAGGGGACAACAAATTTACACTGTTACACAAGCTGTACACTCACTACTTTACATTGTAGAAAAGTGTCATTTCTTCAGTGTTGTCCCAATTTAAAGAAATATACAAATATTTACAAAAATGTGAGGGGTGTACTCACTTTTGTGGGATACCGTACATCAAACATATCCTAAGGTGCTCCGCGTTGTTCTCAAGAAAACTCCATCCTGAAACATATTAAATATATTTCTGTTGAAGTAATTGTGATACACTTAACAATTATGCTGCTAATTTGTTGTGCTGCTGTATTATTATTATTATTATTATTATTACTTTTACTTCCATGAGAAATTAGCAGAAGCCTGCTATGCTGATATAAACTGGCACAGTTACATTTGTGTTTTACAGGGGAAACATTTTCAAACATCTCATACATAACAGATAACAATCAGATATCTCTGTAAGCTCCTTAACTAGGGTGAGAGCGTCTTTACTTCTGCATGTTTTCCAGAGAAGTTCAATGTCATATTTATTGAGAAATCCAGTGTAGTGTGGAGGAGACAGAAAATGCTGGACTCCAAGTCCAGAATTTAGTGAAGATACATGATGCAGTTGCACTGCGTTAGAGCAAAGACTCAGATCAGCTAGTTTGTGACCTACGAGATGACAAGCACAATGGCGTTGATGGCGGTATTAGCATGAATGTTGAAGCTTTGGAACTTTACCTGTTTAAGCAGAGTGCACAGATGAGGACAGATAGCTGGACTCCTGGCACGGCTACCAGCAGGATGTTGTGGGTAATAAAGGAAACTGTTAAACAATGTTTAACTACTAGAAAAGTCAACTCACAAGTTAATTATACACTGAAGATCACAAGTAAATTATAAAGATTCAAGTTGTTCAGGGAGGATTTTAACTTTTACTCCAGTGTTAGATTTCTATTCATAAGTAAATAGACAGTGACTTTTTTTCCCCCAACACAATGGATTTGAAAAAAATCAATGTCTATAAGTCAGTCTTCTAAATACAAAATACCTTGAATTAAAATTGGCATTAATCTGTTTTAATCTCAAATCCAGTGTGTCAGAGCAGTGCGTCAACACAACTAAATCATATCTTATAAACAACACATTGTTTTAGAAGAAGATAATATCTAGTATGTGCATGACATATGGCATTTATAATAAACAATAACTAATATCGATGTTGACATTGTCATGTTTGATCTTAGTCTTATTGAACAGAATACAGTATATTCCATATACTCTATGGCTTTATTGATGTGCACTTTCACTTTCACTCACATTTATAGTCATTTGGGTTATTGCTATTTAATTTTTTTTTTAATATGTGTATATCAGATTGGCATTGATAATATTTTTACACACATACATTTATCAGTTTAATGTTTACTGTAAGTAAGACAGCACTGCAAAATTCTTAGAACCATTATAAAGAGAGGAAATGGATATCAACATCAACAGTCATATCAGTGACATATACTTCTTTCAAAAACAGGAAAATTAAGCCCCTGAACATTGTTAATATAGCAGACCACAAAAAGACTATGGTTTTTATAAAACCATGACCAATTGCTTGAATTTGACAAATAAACATACTTACAAAATATGAACACAATAACTCTCAAGCAGAGAAAGAGCATAGAGATTTTTTTTTTTTAATCAAGTACCCTTGTTGATGAACAGTTATTAAGCTGGCTTACTGCATTTCCCTGTATTAATACTAAAAGTCATTAAACAGTTATTAAACTTGATAAGAGGAGGATGGAGAATTTATATTACTATAACCGTACTTTATTGTCTAGTGTGTTAAGCACCTTTGCTCATTTTTCCTAATCGAAGTCTGGCAAGCGGTTTGAGCCACTGAAGAGTTTTACAGTACATTTCCTAATCGAATTAGCTCATTGTCTTGACTTAATGCATAGAAGATTATCAATGTAGTGCTGGAGTTTATTTATTAACTGACAAGTGATTTTTTTTAAAAACATTTTGTGAATTTCATGGCTTTAGAATTCTGGATACAGGATAATGCTACATAATGCTCTGATGTGTGTTTTGCTCTCTCTCTCTCCCTCTCTCTCTCTGAAACACACACATACACACTTTCTGCCTCTCTCTCATAAACATACACATTATAACAAAGACATATGAAATCTCTTTTCAAGCTGATATTTTTTTTTATGTACACTACTATCACACAATACAAATCCACTCTTCACAATAGGTATTGGAATATACAAAACTCATAAAAGAACAGCATCAGGTCAAACAACAGGTAAAATGCATTAAAGCACTCGTTAGTGGTATCCTCCCATGATTTGGTTTGTCTATTGGCAAAAATTCAGAACTCTTTCAAAGTTCAGCTCCTGACTTTGGACATACTCATTGCACTGTCCCCTATAAGACCTGGATTGCATGTCCTTTCTCCTATCCACTGCTTGCTTTCCATTCCGTAACAGTCTGAAGACTCCTAAGCCCAGTGGAAGAAATCTGCAATTGTGCAGGGAGGACAGCAGTGATACCACAGCTCCATCTCTGAGCTAAAGGCATGACACATCACTGCTCTCATCTATGAGCCTTCCTTCCCCTCTGGACTCTCTGTGGGTGTAGGGGGCTCGTCCGTGCTAGGAGACTGAGCTCCTGCTGGCCCATCTTAGAAAGAGAGAAAGTTACAGAATGGGGAAGGTGTTCAATTTCAAATATTTACTTTTAGAAAGAATTTTTAAAATGATCTGGTAGGAGAATAAGAGCACAGACCGAAGAATATAAAGAATATAAAAAGAATATAAATGAGCTTGAATATTCCACATGGAGGACTGAAACAAGTGTTTCACCTTTGTTACATTACAGGAACAGCCCCGTTGCTGTTATTCTCTCCAGGACAGGAATCATAAAATATTTATTGTAGGGGTGCAGAGAATTTTGAAAACAGTGTTTTGCACTACTGTTTGAAGAAATCATGTTTAAATTAAACTATACAGTACATGCCCCTGTATGTTTAGCCTCAAAGCATGTTATTCTATTTATATATAAATTTTTTGCTCATTTTCTTGAAGGTGCCAAAAATCCTGGTGGTCACAGTAAATGCTTTGGCAATTTTTAAAAATGGATAAGTTGAACTCAATTCAATTTTATTTGTATAGCGCTTTTAACGATTGACATTGTCACAAAATATCTTTACAGAAATAAATACATTCAGGATATAAAATTTACATGTATGAATTTATTCCTAATGAGCAATCAAGAGGCGACAGTGGCAAGGAAAAACTCCCGGAAGAAGAAACTTTGAGAGGAGCCAGGCTCAAAAGGGAAACCATCCTCATATGGGTGACAACGGATAGTTGTCAAAAAGTGCAATGTGCCAACAAGTCAAAAACACTACTTTGCATTCTGCTAAAAATTAAAAGCAATATCGGTGACTAAAATGATGAATGTTTTACTACTTGTGTATTTCCTGCTTTAGAGTCATTGATATTACCAGTGAGGGACAGTTCAGCCAGTTTGAGTGACAGGTCAGGGGGGACTCCAGCAGGAGAACCCAAGATATCAGGCAGTGCATTGCGGCGGCCAGATCGGCCTGATGAGGCAAAGTCCAACACTGGCTCCAGCTCTGTCATCTCTGAGAGGGGGGGGGGGGGGGGGGGGGGGGGGGGGGTGAGAGACCGAGAGAGAGAGAGAGAACAGTAAGAAAATCATTCCAGAAAGATTACAAGGACAAAACGCATTAGTGCATGGAACATTTTCCTGAGTTTATCACAATCTCCATAATCAGTAAACCTAATCTATCACCAGAGGGAGACAGAGCACTTGAAATGTTACATATCCTGTCACATACCCTTGCATTCCTTTGTTGCTTGACCCATATTAACATCTCTCCTGATTAAAACAGGCCTAGGATATAACCTAACCCAGGAAAAGGTCCTATTATAATATTGCATAACAGCTCACTAAACAGGCCTTTTATAATTATAGTACAATGTAGTTTAATGTACCTTTTTACCCTCTGCTTTCTTTCTCTGTCAGCAAGTAGTAACCATGGCAACAACATGGATTCACCTATGAGCTACTGCATGGCAACAGGTAATCTCTTTTGACAAATTGCTCCCAGGTTGCAGTTTGGCTCCATTTTCTCCATCGGCTGTGTTTTATTTTTGTCGTTTTTGCAGACATGTCTGGACTACAATCTGTGTGCTTTGTTTCAGCTATAGCTCATTAAAGTAATCACCGCTTTCCCAATGCTGTCATCAAACATAATTCCCATACACTGTATAATATCTTCATGGTTCTCTTAGTACACTCTCATCCTAAGGTGCAGCCAGAAACAGCGATCAAATACTCACTAAAACTGAACAGGGACACTGGGTGAAGGTGAACATAATATAGAAGGCTGTAATAATTAATGATTAATTGCTCAGCTAATTATCTTATTCCAGTGTTTCTCAATACAGGGGTCAAACAGTCTACATGCTTAATTCCATTAATAATGCATTGTAGACTTGTTAGTGTTGACTGGTAGATGTGGCCACCAAAGCTGTATCTGGTATTCAGTGTTGCTGATTGCTTGGTTAAGGTGGGCCACACATTTCAAGTATGTATTTTGGAATTGCTAAATTACTTCACTTGGTTTAGACAGTGCCAATTACAACATATGCAATATGAGGGTTGTGGGTGTGTGTGTGTGTGTGTGTGTGTGTGTGTCCCTACACACATACACAATCTCATCAACAGCTCACACACCATCATTCTCTCCCTTCTCTCTGACCTTTTCTGCAGTTTCATCTCTGGGCGATTATAACAGAACATTAACTACAGTCTATGAAGTTGAGTCTAGTACACAAACTGTATATCTGTGTCCTAAAGCCTTGTCTATATTCCCTTTTTCGTTAATTCAGGTTTCTATTTCTGTTGGTTAAACTCTAATATTGCACTATGCCACTATTTACATCTTCCACTAATGCCCCCTCATACGTTAATATGAATTCCATGTCAAATTCATAACTTAAAAACGTATAACCTCTTCCAATATAGTACAACTGCACACATTTATTACATAAAAAATAGTACATACATAAACTTGACTTTGAAACACGAAAGTGAACGTGTTCATTAGTAAAACTGATGGAAAATCAAGTGTATGAACAGAATTAACAGTACTTCCTAAACTACCTCTTTTCAGGTTAAACCTTTGCTTCCCCATATATTTTTAATACATTCATTTACCAGGTCACTGTATCACATGATGAAGAATTCAGTACTAGTACAATTAATGTTTGCTTTTCTAACTTAACATCATCATTATCATGGATTTTTCTCTTCTCGTTTCTGTTTCTCCTCCCAATATCTCTTTTTTACTCCAGCCTGCCTGCTGTCTTGCTGTGATTCAGGAAGCCTTCTAATCCATTTTGTATGAAGCTGGAGGATTATGGAGTAGACAATGTTGCAGAGTGCATCCCCTGCTCTGAAGAGACTGCCACACTCCTCATACTTCCTTCCTTTCCTCTAATATGTCAAAAATATACGATTTGCCATTAAACTATTAGAAATGCATGCCAGGTGTGTCTGTTCTATGCAAATAGAGAGATCCATAAACCAGCACAACAACAAGCACTGTTGCTCCTGACTAAAAATGAAGGTAAAGACAAAAAAATTAAAGTAGGTATGGCAAATGTACAAGTAATCAGAGTAAATGGTGATTCTGAGGATATGAGACGATACATTGGTGAGTCAAATAAATAAAAGAAAACCAGGATATTGTCATGAATAAACTATAAGGCAAATAAATTATACATCAAACACTAAAACTAACAAAATGGAGTAAAAATAATTCTCATCTTATGTGTTAGTATATATTAAACTGTGTTTACTAAACTGTAGTAGGTGAACAAAGTCTTGTATTCCACCTCACAATCTTGTTATTCATTCACTTTCATTCTGAAAATTATTGCTCACTGGTTGAAGTGCACTTGATGTTCTAATGTACGTAATCATTGAAATATGAAAATATTGGCTTTATGTTTTTGTTATGCTCTATATTTTGTTCCCAAATAGGTACGAAGTTTAAATGAGTTAACACAAAGGCAATACTCTGTAGGGGCCATTCTAAAACCACAAGAGACAGAGGCTGTGTTAAAGTCATAAGGTGAATATGTTACTGTATTACCAAACCATTACAATGCTGTAACCTAGATGTAACATTACAAATACACATCACAAGTATGCTACTGACTGCAATAAAATATTTAAATATTTCCCAAAACAAATACTATTAAATTCTGATACTTCCCTGAACAGGGCCCAGCTCAAATTAAGCTCATATGATAAACTGCTCTTACAACCAGCACTATGACTGCCCTATGTGTGTGACTGTAATGCTCCGTTGAGTCACACAACCAATGAGAGAATACTTTCTGGAGGCAGGTTGTCATGACTGAATGCTGAACAGAGTGTTTCTGGTAAAACCCGAAGAAAACTATGTGAACTGTTATATGTATTTTTGTATCAGATTTAATGATTGTTTTACCAATGCTGTATGTGAAGAAACTCTGACCTGTAGGAATTACACACTGACAGATTACCATAACCTCATTATTTTGTGTTCCAGTACCACGATGGCACATCCTATTTAGAATATAGCATAAGAGGAATCCAGGGGTTCGAATCCCACCTCTACCTTGTGTGCGCACAGTTAACATGCTCGCCAAGTCCAAAGACATGCACTATAGGCTGATTGACATTTAAAAAAAATTTCTGTAGAGTGTAAATGTGTGTGCGACTGTGTTCTAACTTTCTTTGGCTATGTTCCTGCAAAAATCATGTTGTTTAAGGAGCCAGTTTAACAAATACGGCTGTAAAAAGTGTCAGTCTGCCTAAAGATGTCTAAAACCTTCATAGCTAAATGGAATTTCCTCACACAGTGAATGTCACGCTTTGAGCAAGTTGTTAGATAGCAATATGCCATAGTGAACTGGACATATGGCAAAGCAATTCAGTTTGTAATCAGATACCAACTGTCAAACTGTCTGCAATGCTCCTGACAGTTGGAATTAAATATTTAAAGCCATTTTCGCCTTTTCCACTTTTGCAAGTATCCAAAATTTTAAAAGCTATAACTTGACTTGTGACTGAGAGACATGCAAAAGAGAAACACACACCAATCAGCCATAACATAAAAACCACCTGCCTACCTGTGGTATCTGGCAGCAAGACATTAGCAGCAGATCCTTTAAGTCCTGTCAGTTGTGAGGTGAACCCTCCATGGATCAGACTTGGACTGAGATCTGGGGAATTTGGAGGCCAAGTCAACACCTTGAACTCTTTGTCATGCTCCTTAAATGACGCCTGAACAATTTTTCGCAGTTTGGCAGGGCGCATTATCCTGCTGAAAGAGGCCACTGCCATTACAGAATATCGCCGCCATAAAGGGATGTATCTGGTCTGCAACAATTTTTTGATAGGTGGTACATGTCAAAGTAAGAAACACATGAATGGCAGGACCCAGGGATTCCCAGCAGAACATCGCCCAGAGCATCACATTGCCTCTGCTGGCTTGCCTTCTTCCCATAGTGCATCCTGGTGCCATCTCTCCCTCAGGAAAGCGACACACCTGCACCCGGATATCCATATGATGTAAAAGAAACCGTGTTTCATCAAACCAGCCCACCTACTTCCATTGTTCCATGGTCCAGTTCTGATGCTCACGTGCCCATTGTAGGTGCGTTCAGCGGTGGACAGGGGTCAGCATGGGTACTCTGACCAGTCTGTGTCTACGAAGTCACCAATACGCAGCAAGCGGCAATGCACTGTGTGTCCTGACACCTTTCTATTATAGCCAGCATTAACTTTTTCAGCAATTTGTGTTACAGTAGCTTTTCTGTGGGATCGGACAAAATGGACTACCTTTTGGCCCCTACATACATCAATGAGCCTTGGGTGCCCATGACCCTGTCGCCAGTTCACCGGTTGACCTTCTTTGGACCACTATTGGGAGATACTAACCACTGCATACTGGGAACACTCCACAAGACCTGCCATTTTGGAGATACTCTGACCCAGTCTTCTAGCCATCAATATTTGGCCCTTGTCAAAGTCACTCAGATCCTTACATTTGCTCATTTTTCCTGCTTCCTACACAACAACTTTGAGAACTGACTGTTCATATGCAGTTGTAATGTTATGGCTGTTCGTGTATTTCAGTTCAGAGATGCCTGTAGTTTTCAGAACCTTGTACAGTAGAAAATGTCAAAAATTTACCATGCGAAGGCTACAGAAAGATTAGTCTCCATCACTTAGATAAACACAGATGTCAGGTACAGACCCCTGGCCATGCCTCAAAGTGCTCAGAAATAATTAAAAATTAAAAGGTTTCGTTTTGTTTGTGTTTCACTGAGATTGATCTTTCTCTGCTTAATGAGCAAAAACACTTATCCTAATGTTCATCATCTGTGTCAGAGTGTGTCCACACAGGCTCAGGGACTGTGTTGCATAAGATCTACGGGCTGTGACAAACCCTAGATGACATGGTGGAAGTAAACACAGAGCACCATGGCCTCAGGAGCCAGATCTCTTCGAGTGTCCTTGCTTGACCATCACAAATCCAGTGTGGCCTTCCTTTAATTATAAATCATATAAACAAAGCACACAATATTTAGCAATGTGCCCTAACTGGTAGCAACACTGAAAGCAGATGTACTGCAATCACTGGAGTACAGCACTCCACAGGGAAACCATGTATTAATTTAGTCGAGTGTTACTATTATTAGATATTTCATATACTAAGCTTGTTGAATCCTGTAAAAACTATTAAATGCAGTGAACATGTACACTCCTTTTTCTACGTATTTTATACTTACTATTCTCCGTACATTTTGTATTTTGTACTCTCATTTCTTAATTCATGCAACAGTGTTACAATGTTTGTGTCCAACAAATTCCTTGAAAGTGAAACTGATTAAACTGACTGAAAGCTGATAGCTATTACATCAAACACAAGAGTACAAAGTCATTTGAAATTCGTGTTGGTCTGCTTTTAATATTAATTTAATGGCAACGCCTACAAAAAAAAAAAAAAAAAAAAAACTATGCAGTGCATGAAGAGCTAGAAGACCTCAGCCTTGCTCAGTCCACATACAGCCAGGGTCAATTCTCAATACAGATCTGTTCACGTTTGAAATGATTTCAGTACAGAAAAACATCACTTTTGTTATGATTACAAGTGTGCACATGAATTTTATTTTCTGCTTGTGGCTGAGTAAGGTCGAATAACTAGAGCTTTTCAGTCTTATCTGCTTACAGTCCATTATTACACGACTCTGGCTTGTCTGTCGTTAATATAAATAAACCTCTATAAGACGATGCAAGACCTTTATAGCCTGTTTAATTGCCACAAACTGTCAGGGCAGTAATGACCAGCAGGCTGTACTCGATCTCTTATATAACCACTGTGTCTCGTATCGTTCTGCAAAACGTTGAGAACATGTCGTATAATGTTGTGTAATATGTCGGAAATATATAGCGTAGGCCTAATTAACGCACAGCTATCACTGTACTGTACAATATAAAATCATGGGGAAATGAATAAGAAATATACAGTAGACCAGCTTACCGGTGAGGCGCTACGTGTCCCCTACCACACATACACCCTGATGGTAGACATGGTGTTGAAGGACCACCTGCCTCTGATGTGTGATATGAGTTCACCTCCCTCTCTCTCTCGCTCTCTCTCTCTCTCACTCGCGAACTAGGCGACTACAAGGGGGTGTGTAAAGATATAGACACTGCCAAGCAAACAGGACTGTACCATTACATACAGGAAGCGAAGCTGGGTGAAAGAAAAGGGAGGGAGCGTTCATTAGATTGGAGCTTCCAGTCAAATAATACAGGGAGCGGGTTGCCATGTATTGCGTGTAAACTCAGCCAAACAGCGGCTCAAAACCAACACCAAACACAAAATATCCCCCAAGATCCTATTCACTGATTTCAACTATTTTTTATTTAATCAGAGGTAAATAAATGGAATTTCCGCCTGTTTTGGGGGTGCCCGTGTTCAGCACTGAATTTATTTGAGATGTTACACCCCACAGTAGTGGTTACTGGCTTGTGTGAACTTAGACACTCCGTGCTTTTAAAATGTGCAGTTTTTCATAAGTGTTTTTCTTGTTATTATTTTTATTTACCTAGTCTACTAGGTTTAAATGATTATTGTAATTTCGCTGTGACCGTTGTATACAGTGTTTTACTATCAACAAAGCTTTAACTGTGCTGTCCGTTTTATCTATGTACCAATGTTATTATGGAGAAGTGTGAATTGTTTGCCCATCAGGGCACTCACAGCTCTCATTTTCCCATCACCCTGCTCACCAGCAGGTAAACCCAGTCACGATACTCTACATACAGAAACCCAACAGGGTCATGACTAATCTTATAACAGACTTGTGGCAATAAAATAATTCATTTGTTTATACCTGAAAATGTCTGATAAGTTGGTTTCAATTCCTCTAGCAGAATAGAATGCCCTGCTAGAAAGGGTTAAAGTGATCATCATACTATCCGGAAGCTGTTCCCTTTTGAGTCTGGTTCCTCTCAAGGTTTCTTCCTCGGGGAGTTTTTCCTTGTCACCATGGCATGTGGCTTGCTCATTATTGATGTAAATATAAATACACATCCAGATTACTGTTGGTGATAATGTCTATTGTTAAAGGCACGAATGCAAATAAAATTGAAGGAAATCTTCAGTAATAGAAATTGTGTGGCGGCATCGGAAAACCCTACACATAGTCAAATTTTCTACTACATATGCTTTAGTTCTCAAAACTGAAATTGGTGTCTTATTTCTGTGTATGATATATTTAAGGTTGAAGCATATTAAAATTTGCTCATCCGCAAACGTAAAAATGGAGAGAATCAAATTTACAGATTTCACTCGAATTCCACTGAAAGTGAACTAATAAGTCACATGACACCAGGGAGGGAAAATGGCTAATTGGGCCCAATATGGACATTTTCACTTAGGGGTGTACTCACTTTTGTTGCCAGCGGTTTAGACATCAATGGCTGTGTATTGAGTTATTTTGAGGGGACAGCAAATTTACACTGTTACACAAGCTGTACACTCACTATTTTACATTGTAGCAAAGTGTCATTTCTTCAGTGTTGTCACATTAAAAGATATAATCAAATATTTACAAAAATGTGAGGGGTGTACTCACTTTTGTGAGATACTGCATATTTATGTATTCTTAGGTATCAAAGCTTTCAGAATTTAGCCATAGTAACATCTGATGGGTTTTCCCAGGTTAACCGTCAATGAGGAATATCTTCATACCTTCAATGAGGTAGCCCAAAACCGTTTAGTTATACTTTCAATTATGGTTTAAACTTTTCTGTATCCCACTACCAACATAAGCTCAAACATATTTAAATATGACATATATGAAATCCACACAGACACAGAAAGGACATATGGAGCTCAGGAGATACCCCTCTGACTGAAGCTGTGAAACTGTGAGGTAGAGGCACCAACTCTACCTGTTGCTCCACCCAGAGAAAATATTGTGGTTCATAGTTCCACACCCTGTAATCATACACTGGTAACTGCTATAAGCTGTGAGAAAATTAGCTATATCTGTGATAGTTATTTATTTTAACTATAAGTCTGTGGAGCTTGGAAGCTGATGAAAGTATTTGAATATAAATTTAGTATATTTGAATGTTATACACGTCACTATAAAATGCTATTTTTTATTCTGTGATGTATTTGTACATTTATCAATGTTTTATTCTTTCTTTTAAACCTCCTAGGACTAGATGTGGTCTAAAACATGTAATTTGGTTGCAGTTTTGAGATTTCTTTAAAAATCAGAACTTCAAATACAATCCACAAATACAAATACTCATAAATTCTAATCTCATAAATACAGATTTCATGTAAATTAATCCAAAGATTTTATTTAAATGAAGCATCTGGGAAAGTAGACATTTTCAGAGTAGTCAAACAATAAAAACGTTTTAAAACTTTAAGTTCTACTAGTTTACTAATGCTTAGTATATGCTCAGCATACTATGTTCTAGGAAGTGGCACAATCATTAGCTAGCCAAAGTTAGCTGCTTAATTGGAATGTCAGTAGAATATAAAACCATTAGACTTACCTCATCATGGTTCTTGTCTTACTTTTTGACTCCAAGTCTCTTAACATCACTTCACGGTGTAAGATGTTTGGGGATATGAATATTTTTTTCAACGTGTAACCTATAATTTTGAGTTCTTAGTTTTTGAAAGTAGATCTTTCCCTGGTAAATTCAAAATAAAGGGGGAAAAACACTGGTGAATGTAAATGTATTAAACGTATTACATGATCCACTGAACCCTGACCAAGATACAGTGGTTTCTGCACATGATTACATGATCCACTGAACTCTGACCAAGATAAAGTGATTACTGAACATGATTACGTGATCCACTGAACCCTGACCAAGATAAAGTGATTACTGAACATGATTACATGATCCACTGAACTCTGACCAAGATAAAGTGATTACTGAACATGATTACGTGATCCACTGAACCCTGACCAAGATAAAGTGATTACTGAACATGATTACATGATCCACTGAACCCTGTCTATGCCGGTCACACTCATTTCTTGGGTGTCTGTTTTCCAAATAAAAAGCTCTTTAATCACCTAACAACAAGCATTATTGCAATTTTAATAAACAAAGGTCTATGTTTTAATTATTTTTATTTATTTATTTTTACTCTACAAATACAATAACAGTTACTCAGTGTGAGTGGTTTGGGTTTTGAGTGGAACATTTTAGAAATAAAAAGCTTTGGTGCCAGTAAATAAATATGATGAGCAACATTTTCCTAATATTTGAGTTGTCAGGTTACATTTAATGAATTTATTATGGTTGGATATCGCTTATAAAAACAAACAAACCAACAAAAAAAATAAAATAAAATAAATAAATAAACTCTGGCACAGAGGGTAGTGTCCTGCCCAAAGACTTTTATTATTTGAGTTAGCCTGTGTGGGGTTTTTTTTCGCAGCTACACCCGTTAACGTGTGAATGCTTAAGTAGCAGCTAGTTATTTAGTTCACCAGTTAGCATTTGGATTTGTTGGACACCAAAGTGACCAAATCCTGATTTTGGTTCAGCGGCTGCTGGAAAATGGGGGCTTGTATGGCATTATGTTCCCTTGCAAGCTGCGTAAGTGTTTTATTTCTTTTGAGTTGACGAGTTTCTGTTGTACTCCGACGGAAGGTAGCTGACTCGCTTTGCTAAGAGGCAGCTGTGTAGAAATATACTGTTTATTCTTTCAGCTAGCACTGAGTTTAATTTAACCGGCTCAGGTAACTTTTATCGAGCGAAATGACGATGCTGTTGTGTTTACTGTGTAACAGCGTAACATTTCTATCATCGGTAGTGTGTTTACATGTGATGGTGATAGCTAGACGGTTAATCCGAAATGGCTTCCTCTTAGCTATACTAGTGCAATTTAAACTGGTGTAAAAGTAATTATTTCAGGTTATACATATAGTACTATATGAGGATTAAGGATCAATTTTGGTCCTCTTGTTTATTTAGTTTAATATGGAATCTTTTTCATCGACGCTGGATGTTTACGACACACCTTAACGTTATAGGTTCTGTTTCTTCTATGTTTATAAATATTTTTCACACAGCCCTTGTGTACAGTTAAGAATTTTTATTTGTCAAATATATATATGTGTGTGTGTGTGTATGTATGTATGTATGTATATGTGTGTGTGTATGTGTGTGTGTGTGTATGTATGTGTATATATATATATATATATATATATATATATATATATATATATATATATATATATATATATATTCTACATCTCAATGTAGCATTAACGGGAAGACAGAGTATGCGGGGTTTTCGTTGTCGTCATCGAAAATTAACGATAATCTGACTGCTTTATTTTTGGGCTTTATTTTGTTTTTAAAACTATACTTTATATCATATCACAGGACTGAAAGTAAGACAGGCTTCTGAATTATACTCAAAATGAAATCTCACTGTCAATAGAGAATACAATGCACTTGTTCCACTCCTACACCTCTGCTTGAGTCAGGAAGTGATTCATTGTAAACTGACCTGTTTGTCACGGTTTTCCATGTAAACATTAGAGAAAGCTGCTGTATTTTTAATTGAATGCTTTGTGTTTTTTTATTTATTTATTTATTTTTTTATTATTTTATTTTTTTTAAACTCTCTAGGCATCATGTTTGTGTGGTTCTGCCCCATGTATTCTCTGTGGGTGCTGTCCATCATCCAACAACTCTACAGTCACGCGGCTGATCTTCTCCTTCTTCCTGTTACTGGGCACACTCGTGTCTATAATTATGATACTGCCTGGCATGGAGACTCAGCTTCGTAAGGTGAGAACAGCATCATCCCGTCTGTGCTATAAAGATATGGTGGTGTGGTGTAACCATAACATTACTTACTTGGTTTTGTGACATTCCTCCAGATTCCTGGCTTCTGTCAAGGTGGGAGCACTATACCAGGGCTCGAGAACCAGTTTAACTGTGATGTGATTGTGGGCTACAAATCCGTGTACCGCATGTGCTTTGCCATGGCCTGTTTCTTCTTCCTCTTTGCTGCCATCATGATTCGTGTACGGAGCAGTAAAGATCCTCGGGCTGCTATTCAGAATGGGTGAGGTGTAGAATTACTGCACCTGTTGTATGATGCATGAGATTACGATTGCTTAGTGGAACATAGGTGCTGCTTCCCATAATCATGTAGTACTGTAGTCTAAACTATTTACTCTGTTGCTTTTATATTTACAGATTCTGGTTCTTCAAGTTCCTAATCTTGGTGGGGATCACTGTTGGAGCCTTCTTCATCCCTGATGGAACATTTCATAATGGTATATCTAGTATAGTGTAAATATTGTGATGTTGATTATCTGTAGAAGAGGTGCCAATCACAAAACAGCTTCGGACACCAAATGACAGAATTGTATAAAACCAGAAACTGCATTTTGTGGACATGTGTATATGACTGCAGTGCCTTGAACTGCCTGTAGTATTCACCACCCTTGAACTTTTCCACAATTTGTGGTGTTTCAAAGTGGAATTTTCTTTCACCTGTTAGAAGGTGAACTTCTGCCTCAGTCTCAAGTCTCTTGCAGATTGGAACTTTTTCTTTTAGTGTTGCCCTGTATTGGGCTCCATCTGTCTCACTACCAACCCTGATTAGTTCCCAACCCCTGCTGATGAAAAGCATCCCCACAATGTGATACTATCATCACCAAAATAGTGTTTTCAGGCTGATGAGCTCAGGCTGTTGGGGTTTCTGTCAAAGTATAGCGCTTTCTACCAAGGCCAAAAAGGTCAGTTTCTCATCAGACCAGATAACCTTTTTCCAAAGTCTTCAACATGCCTTTGGCAAACTCCAAATTGGATTTCATATAGGTGTAATGCCCTCCTTATTTGGTTGCTGAATTTTTGTGTACAGCCTCCTCTTGACAGAAATGCAATTGTGCCATATTCTTTCCATTTTTAATAACAGATTCTTAGATGTTTAAAGTTTGGGACATGTTTGTTTATTTATTCATTCATTTATTTATTAATAACCAAACCCTCATTGACACTTTTCCAGAGATTTTTCCTGGATTTCTTTCATACAAGTATATACAAGTGTATATACACTGTATGGCCAAAAGTATGTGAACACCTGACCATTTCACCCATATGTGGTTATTCCCCAAACTCTTGCCACAAAGTTGAAAGAACACCATTGCCTAAAATGTCTTTGTATGCTGTAGCATGAAGATTTCCCTTGAATGGATCTAAGGGACCTAGCCAAAACATGTTCCAGCATGACAATACCCCTTTGCACAAAGCAAGTTCCATAAAGGCATGGTTTGCTAAGGTTAGTGCGGGAGAACTCGAATGGCCTGCTCAACCCCACTGAACACCTTTTGAGATGAATTGGAACACTGTGTGCCAGGCCTTCTTATGCAAAATCATTGCCCAACATACAGGTGCATCTAAAAAATAAAATAAAATTAGAATATCGTTGAAAATTGCTATGCCGCACTGATGCAGTAATTCGTGCAATAGGAGCCTTGACCAAGTATTGCATGCATAAGTTAACATACTTTTCAGAAGGTTGATATTTCTGTATTATAAATTCTTTATTCGAATATTTTGAGATGCTGGATTTTGGTTTCCCTGAGCTGTAAGCTGTAATCATCAAGACTGAAACAAAAAAGGCTTGAAATATTTCACTTCACAGTATGTGTAATGAATCCAGAACATAAGAAAGTTCCACTTTTTTAATTAAATATGGGGGGGGCATTTTGAGATGCACCTGTACTAATGCTCTTGTTGATGAATGAGCACAAATCCCCACGGCCACACTCTAAAATCTAGTGGAAAGCCTTCCCAGAAGAATTGAGGCTGTTGTAGCAGCAAAAGGGGGAACAACATTGGAATGGGATGTTCAACAAGCACACGTGGGTACGATGTTCAGGTGTCTGCATACATTTGGTCCTATTTTGTGTGTGTGTGTGTGTGTGTGTGTGTGTGTGTGTGTGTGTGTGTGTGTGTGTGTGTTTGTGTGTGTGTTTGTGTGTGTGTGTGTGTGTGTGTGTGTGTGTGTGTGTGTGTGTGTGTGTGTGTGTGTGTTTGTGTGTGTTTGTGTGTGTTTGTGTGTGTTTGTGTGTGTTTGTGTGTGTGTGTGTGTGTGTGTGTGTGTGACTTATTTGGTCCATTCATGTCATAATCCCATTTAAGTCCATTAAAGTTCCAGGTTGTAATACAAAATATGGAAGGATGTGGGGGTGATCTAAATACTTTGCCATTCATAATGCCGTTAATGATGATCTGTTTGTTTGGCGTTGCTCTGTGATGCTGCCGTTGCATATTATTTTATTTAAACGTATATTCTTAAATTCTGTGTGCAGTTACAAAACCAGGAATGACAGCATTATTTCAGTGGGCAGTAATCACAGAACAGACTAATAATAGTATTTATGGTAATGGAATTCTGAGAACCATTGTGGAGAAGCAGTAATGAATTTTGAGTGGGTGGAAAATGTTTTCAGTTGGATAGGTAGTAATTCTTTTTAATGAGGTTTTTGAGATTTGTGGATATAGTACTGGAAATAGGACAAGATGTTACTGTGTGCCTTGTCGTATCAGTACCTGCTATTTCGCACACAAATGACTCATCCTGAGGGAAATTAAAGAAACTCAGGAGCGATATGGTGAGTTCAGAGCTGGGTTTTATTACTTTGTGGCTGCTTTTCAAATATAAACTACACCGTAGTGACATCTTTTAAGTGCTTTATTTGGTGAGTTATTGTTTGTTGTCAGCAAATAATTCTCTAGTTCTTATTCCCATTCCTCTGTGTAATGTGTGTATGATTTGTGTAGAGTAATATGCATGATGTAAAAAATCAAGCACTGTAAGGGGTTTAAAAAAAAAAAAAAAAGTGTATTAAAAGAAAGCACAGAATTGTGTAGAGCGTGTGGTCCAAGATCCACCAATCTAGTTAACCATTGTTTATAACTAATGTTCCTGAGTCATTTCCTATGTCTTATGACCTATCATTGTGTGTGTACAGTGTGGTTCTACTTTGGTATTGTGGGTTCCTTCATGTTTATCCTGATCCAGCTGATCCTGCTGATCGACTTTGCCCACTCGTGGAATGAGGTGTGGGTTAGGAACGCCGAAGAGGGCAGCAAAGGCTGGTTTTTCGGTAAGGCTGGGAATCTACTTCCTTACGATGGCTTTTCTTACACCCAATAAATGAATTCATTACTCTTTACTTAATTTAATTGAAAAGTTTTTACACACAATTTAATGTAGTTAATTCGAAACTAATCCGTTTAGTTGGATCAACACAATTTAGTTGGTTTAGCTCAGATTAATTTGCTCTAGTATGTCTAAATTTATTACATTTGTCAAACAAAATTTTATTATGTTGGTCCAACTTAATTTTTCTAAATTAATTTACTGGGGAGTAATTCATTTTTTATGCTTAAACAAGCAGTTTCATTCATCATTATACACAATGTGTATAATTAGAAAATAAGAAAAGACTGGAGTCAGTACTGACATTAGTATAGATCACTGAGTGGCCACAGCCTAAGCATAAGTGTAACCACAATGGTAACCACAAAATTCAAAAACATTACAGAACTCCTTCAAATGTCGAACATAACTGAACATTAAATACGAACATGTCTTTCCCTTTACGGAAAAACACAAAATAACACTTAATCTCTAAATTTACTCTCCTATGCACTCTAATTATGCACTCTAATTGCAAAGCATGCTAGGAACTACAGATTCACTGCCAAGCCAGTTGTCAACAAAAAAGATTCATGTAATTTTAATACAAATGTATTGTGAACAGTTTTAAATATATGTGGATTGAACCCAATGAAATTAAATTGTGACAAAATGTTCAAAACTTGTTACTTTAGCTCGTTCTAATTAATTACTCTGAACGGGGGGGGACCTTTTTTGAGTGTAGGGTACACTCATACCTGAGGTGTAATCTGAGAATGTGGTTTGATTGTGTATAGGTCTCCTGTTTTTTACCATCCTGCACTATGTCCTGGCTTTTGCTGCTGTGGTGCTTTTCTATCTGTACTACACCAAACCTGACAGCTGCACCGAGCACAAAGTCTTCATCAGCTTGAACCTCATTTTCTGTGTCATCATCTCTGTGGTGTCCATTCTGCCCAAAGTACAGGTATGATCATCATTCACTACACTTGTTGATGGTTTTATCAGATGTACATCCTGCTGTATTGTACTCTTAAAAAGAAGAGCTTTGATGCAGTAAGGAATGCAGTTTTTGTGCTTCTCACAGTCCAGTTTCAGCCTGGAGAAATGAACTAATGTGTTGAGATCATGAACATGCAATGTGCTTCCACATCGACAAGTTATTGCTAATGTGTCTTGAATATAGACACTCTGGGTATGGCCGAAATCACATACTGTGACCGAACCTACTGCATTTGATTCAGTACCTATTGCTCAGTCGTTGATGCAGTATGTACTGATCAGTATAAGTTTTAAGCACAAATACAATCTGATGTACTATGCAGGTTCTGACCGCTCTTCCACTCCAGTCCCGCTCCCTTATGGGATTGCGTAGTAGCCACAGTGTCCATTGCTTCCATACTGCAGAATCTCAGTGGAAGCAGTAGGTCATCTGGGTATTTCATGCCTACTGTTTTATACACAGTATTAGTTTGGCTTGCTACTTTTCGCCTACTGTATAATAAGGTAGTAGGGATATTCGGACATGGCCTCTGTGTTAAGAATTCATAAAAATTTTTGTGACTGCCACAGAATCTCCTGCCAGTAAGCCTTGATGGTCATCTCCATCACAGCTTTGACACGAATTTGTGATTGCCTCAGTAATCTCCAGAATAGGAAAAGAACAGTATACTGTGCATAGCTCCAAATCTTAATTAATAATCCCTGCAGTTCATATTTGTCAAGGGTTGCATCCACTGATGAAACCTACAGCTGATTGTGTGCACCTGTTGTAGTTACAAAAGAATTACTGAAGTGTAACATTTTCTCCAAAATAGCCAGTTAAATAGTCTAACTATAGGAGTTCAAATACAAAATAAATAAAAATTATTAGATTTATTTTTATTTTAATAATAATGCTGGATTGTGATTTCCACCACTGTAACAAAATTATCAAAATAAATCATGTGCCTCCTAGCTATGCTTCACAGACCCCTGGGGTACCCTGGACCCTACTTTGAGAACTACTTGTAGAAGATTTCAGATAATTTAGTCTCATTTTACTTTCTCCTTGTCTTGTGTGTCACAGAATGCCTCTCCACAATCTGGTCTGCTCCAGTCATCCGTCATCAGTTTGTACACCATGTACGTCACCTGGTCTGCCATGACCAACAACCCTAGTAAGTCCTTCACAAGATGACAGTAGTTGCTTAATGGTTGTTTAAGTCATGGGTTTATATGATAAAAATGATCTTTAACTTCTTCAGGTTAATGAATTTGGGGGCGTGAGTATCATGCTGTAGAATAGGCTTGTGATCCTTGGATGGTGTGTCCTGTTAATTTATGGCTTGGAGAAGTGATTGTTTTTAGTTTGCTCTAGTTATCCCCCAGTAAACATGCATATACATATGCCCAAAGATTTCCTACAGGATTAATATACATACATATACTGTGCAAAAGTTTTATGCACCCCAATATTATTCATACAAATTTTGTCTTAAGTGTTTTTGTTATAAATTCTGCGTTATTGGGATGGTAAAAAAATAAAAATAAATAACTTTAAAAAAAAAAAAAAAATTATTTCAAAATATTTCTATTAAACTATTAAATTTTAGACACATTTTTCTGTACATCAGTAAAGAAAGTAACATGTTACATAATAGACCACTTTTTAGAAGAAAAAAAGCCTAATGAAGTCTGTCAGGGATTACCTGAAAATACAAGCAAATGCGAGTCTCCAGACGATACACCATGCATATCACGATATAATTTAGCAAACAGACTGTATGCAAAATTGTACTAAAATGAACACAACTGCCCAGCCCTAGAGACGACTTTTTTTTTGTTTTTAAAGGCAAAGGGTTGTTGCACCAAATATTGACTTTATTTGGTGTATTAATGTTTACTGCTTTTTATGCTCTGTTTAATTGAATTATTTTTGAATGCCTTTGATTTACAGCATTTCTTTACATGTGACTTTTGCACAGTACTGTGTATAAATTGATTGATTACATTGGAGGAGGTACAACCTCAATTCCGAAAAAAAGGCTCCTTTATATACTATGATTAGACGATTGCCTCACCTGTTACACGTTACCTTCTTATTTCAACTTGTCACATCACTATAAGGCCTAAATTCTACCTGTCCTGTTAGCATTTTCCATACTGTCCCAACTCTTTGGAAATTGGGTTTGTATTTTCTGAACTTCTATGTAACTTATTACAGTGACGGGAATAAAACATGTACACTGCTTTTGTAAGGAAATCTCCTGTAGGAACAATCATAGTGCTTTTCCAGTGTTGGTGCTATGAATTTGTTTTATATACACAGCATGCTTTATAATGGATTTTAATTATACCTTGTGAAGTCAGTGCCCATGGTGTATATGAATCCATTTTTGGATTAGACCGAAGTTTAAGATGGCAATTTTTACATACATTGCTGTGGGTTTTTTTTCTTTTTTTTCTTTTTTTTTTTTTTTTCTTCTTTACCCTCATTCTCATACTAATTTCAGAAATAAAAACAAAATCTAAGATGAAGCAAAGGCAACCCGAGTAAACACAAATGCAGTTTTTAAACGATGGTTAGTTAGCAAAAAAGTTATCCAATACGAATTGGGCCTGTGTAAAAATGTATTTGCCCCTGTAGTTACTAATTGATGAAATCTATGAAACTGCATTCATAATGGGGTTCAGCTAGACAATCAGGGCTGATTACTGCCAGACCGTGTTCAATCAAATCAACACTTAAATAGAACTCTTACAACAGCATGAAGTTGGTTAAAAGATCTTACCCAGCAACACACTATTCTAAAGTTGAAAGAAATTCCAGAAATTATGAGGAAAATGGTGATTGAAATACATCAGTCTGGGAAGGGTTACAAAGCTATTTCAAAGGCTCTGGGACTCCAAAGAACCACAGTGAGAGCCATTATCTCCAAATGGAAAAAAAAACTCTGCACAGTAGTGAAGTTTCCCAGAAGTGGCTGACTTTCCAAAATTCCTCCAAGAGCACAGCAACTACTCATTCAGTAAGTCACAAAAGAGTTAACCCTCTTACCCCAGTTCCCACAACCCTATATTCCCCAGAGAAACAGCACGCCAACCCTGAGTTCCTGGGCCAAAATCAATATTTTAATTTTAAACATTTTTAGGCCTTGAAACAACTTATAATAATGTATTTGTGTAATATTACTTTGAAAATGAAGCAGTTCAGTGTTTTTACTAAACTTGGAGCACAATTCTTAACTAGAGAAATTACGAAAAAATGCTTCTAAAATCCTTATACTCATTTAGAAGTACCATACGAGCATCAGTGTGGTCAATGCCTTTGAATAAATTCAAGTAAATAATAAATAAATAAATGCATTTTAGCGCCTAAAGTCAAGTTTCTGGTGATAATCAGACCAGCAGGTAGTGTTTTCACGAATGCACAGGAATGGTCCTGTTATGACTCCAGACCCCTGCAGTGTCAGTCGCACTAGTTGATGCTGAAGATGGATTAGGGCCTGAATCAGGAGAGTTTGCGTCTCTTATCAGTTTCGGTTTCAACATCGCCTGAACTTTCACTGCTGTCACTATCTAGAATCCTCGCTCTCACCTGTGTAACTGTGTATGTTTTCTCTTTTTTTCACTGTTTTAGATGTACCTTTGTTCACTGTAGGTGTAACTTTAGCTGGAACACGATTAGCTTTTCGCTTTGGCATTTTTAGTTCACTTCTATTATTACACCAATATTCACGCTTGGATCAGCTTCATCGTCATGCCGGCGTAATAACGTAATCACGGCGTGACGTCATGACTCCATCAACCTTCCGGGTCAAAAAATAATAATTAAATAAATAAGGAATCATAGCAGAGTAATGCCAGTACACCGGCCTTACGGGGATAACGTTTACACTGTAAATCCTCTATATCGGCCTTATGGGGATTTGGCATAGACGACCAAGCCGGTATATCATCCTTATGGGAATAGATCAAAGACGGGCAAGCCAGTTTTTCGGCCATACGGGGTAAAAGGGTTAAGGACAACATCAAAGGACCTACAGGCCTCTATTGCATCAAGAAATGTCACTGTTCATGACTCTATCAGAAAGACACTGGGTAAAAATGGTATCCATGGAAGAGTGTTGACATGAAAACCACTGCTAACCCAGAAGAACGTTAAGGCTCGTCTGAATTTTGCCAAAACACACCTTGATGATGATCAGACTTTTTGGGAGAATGTTCTGTGGATTGATGAGTCGAAAGTGGAACTGTTTGGAAGACAGGAGTCCCATTACAACTGATGTAACCCAAACACAGAATTCCAAAAAAGAACATCATACCTATAGTCAAGCATGATGGTGGAAGTGTGATGGTGTGGGGATGCTTTTGAAAATCAAGTGCAACTGGATTATGCAGTAAGTCAATGATTCTTCACATAGGAGTAAGTCCTAGTCCTAGAAGTAAGTAAAAGACTACTTATTGGAAGCATTTGGTTGCAGTTATTGCTGCTAAAAGTGGCACAACCAGATTTTAAGTCTAAGGGAGCAATTATTCTTTTCACATGGGTGATGGGTGTTGGATAATTTTTATTTATTTATTTTTGCTTCAATACAATAAATAAATAAAAACTGTATTGTGTTAAGTCGGGTTGCCTTTGTTTTATGTTGTATTTGGTTTGAATATATAAAGCTATTTAGTATGAGATGCACAAAAACAGAAGAAATGTAAATACTTTTTGACAGCACTGTAAGCAAGAAAAGTAAATATAGCTATTAAATAGCTTTTTATTTGAGATGTGAAAGAATCATTGTTAGACATTATACTACTGGCTTTTGCTGTCATTTTTGTCTGCTAGGAAAGCTGTTCTAGCCAGAGTACTTATCAGAACAGTTCTGTGATAATTGTACAGTTACTGGCCCAATACACCTCCCAGTTTGGCATGTTGGGTGCTTGGAGCAGACAGTTAATCAAATTTATTAAAGATCGTACCATATACGGTCAAGGTCCTAATGTTTACCTAATGTAGCAGTGTTGTGCATTATTCCTGTTCATGTATTACAGATTGTTGTTTGTTTCTATGCCTCCTCTTGATTTGGTGTTTGTGTGGCTTTCTTAGATCGGGAGTGTAACCCCAGCCTTCTGAGCCTGGTGTCCAATGTGAGCGTCAGCACTACACAGTCCCCACCAACCAGTGCCCCAGGTATCGTGCAGTGGTGGGACGCCCAGGGCATAGTGGGGCTCGTCATTTTCCTCTTTTGCACTTTTTATGCCAGGTACAACATGCCAGTCCAATCATGTGAACAAATAATATAATGATGCATTTGTGTCACATTTTCACTTGATCTTTACTGTGAACATTATGATGCTGTGGTAAAGATGCTTTTCCTCTGATGCAAAGATGTGCCTTGCACCTTTGGTTGGGTATGTTTCTAGATCTATATATAAGTTCTAAGACAATATATGCAATATATGTCGACAAACGAAAATGCTAATAAAGCGGTTTCTATCAGTTGCTGAGAGAGGAGTCCCCTCTCCCACTTAGTTAATATAGATCTTTTATCTGCCTCCCAGTGTTTTTGTTATAGGGGATTGCAAGACTATTTAATTTTTCTAGCTGACCAGTAATTCATAGTCTACTAATCAGCTTCTCCACACTTAAAGCAACTGATTTTGAAGCTTGGAATTTTTGCGGCTTTTTTAAATTAGTGCAGTGAAATGCGAATAATCAGCACTTTGTCTAAGCACGTTTCAATTAACTGCCATAGACAAATTATATTTCCAGCTTCATTGTATGGTTTGTTTTTTTGTGTTTTTTATTTTTAATAACATGAATAAATAGTGGAATAAACATGCAAAATAATAAATCTGTGTATCATGTTGCTCTATTTAAGCATGTACTAGACACACTAGACTCAGCTGAAAACAAAACATTTGTTCTAGAACTGAGAGCATGCATTGTGGAATCTCATGTCGATCAACAGAACCCTCCTTATTGCTCAATGACCAGCCTTATTTTTCAGTTTTATATCGCTTAGGTGCTAACTAAAATCTTAAGGACAACAAAAATCCTGTGTGTACACCTCCACTTCAAAGTGATACGGAAGTGATTATATTCCATTAAAGCAAAAGGGGGGGGGGGAGTACTTCTAGCATAGTCTTACACAATGTACATACTTTCAGACTAACGGCACATTTAGCCATCTATCTTTACTGTCAGCCTAACTTAAAAATAAACATAATTTTTTATATTTATTTATTTATTTATTTAAATCATCCACTTCCCAGACTGGTAGAGAGCTCCCTACATCCCCATTGCGGATGTATTAGTCAGCAAATCAGCTAGTCTATGCAACCCCTAATTTGGTGTAAAGTAAGAGATTCTTGAGTGTGCCATTGTGAACATTTTCCTGACCAAGCACTACTTCTGTCTTCTCACAGTATTCGCTCATCCAGTAATGCTCAGGTGAACAGGCTGATGCAAACAGAGGAGGGTCATGGCTCAGATGTGGAGGGACCGGTGGGAGAGGACGGCCTGCGGCGAGTGGTGGATAACGAGGAGGATGGAGTAACCTATAGTTACTCGTTCTTTCACTTTCACCTCTTCCTGGCCTCTCTCTACATCATGATGACTCTCACCAACTGGTACAAGTAAGTGGGTTTGTTGTACAATATTATACTGGACTAGGACTTGAAGATGTAGTGTCTAGTAGCAGGAAGTGAGGGTGTTGTATGCTTGAGGACATTCTAGGAACAGCAGTTGAATGGTGGGGAAATTCCCCGGTGTTTATATAGACGTGTGTGATGTACATGTATGATGTCGTTAAAGTTAATCATGTGACTGATTAGTCCTCTTTCCACTGAAGAAAACAAATTTTCATGGAAATCTGGTTTGGAACTGAAACATTTTGACTACAGTTCCTAGAGTTTGTCTTCATTATGACCAAAACTCAGACCTGAAACCATGTAAATGTGATGTTCAGACCCAGATTTTAAATCCTAAAGTCCAAAATCGTAAAATTGCGGTTGGTTGAGGCAGTGACATTTGCCCTGCTGAGTGAATCTCTGAAGGTAAAAAAAGGCCAAGAATTTTTTGTTGTTTTGTTTTGTTTTTGCGGGGTCGGTTGGGGGGTGCTTTTATATGCATGTATTATTTTTCTATCCTCTTTCATATTTTTGTTTGCTGACCTTAAGAAGGTTTTCATAAACTTTGGCACCTGTTAATTCTTATTGAATTGCTTGATTTGGCTGTATGTCTGGTGAAATTTGACATACTCCAAATTGTCTGAAATGAGCTTTTTTCATATTTGATGTTTGCAGGTATTGGGGGGAGAGGTTATATCTGTCATGACCTCAGTAGGAGTAAACAAAGTATTTGTTTTTGGGGCAGGACTTGGTAACAAACAAGCTAGCTGTAAATATGAACAGTTCACTTAATTTTTATTATTTATTTTTTTTATGAGACAGTGGGATGGAAAACCTGAATATGTTCTTTGTTCATTATGTTGGAGTACATAGTACACAGGAATTACTGTACCAACTTTGCTGTGCAGGTACAGCCCACACAATTCTAAATAAAGTTTCCTGTGTATAGAAAATCAGAGCTGTGTGTACATGTGCAGATTTATGCTCATGTACACAAGTGAGGGAATTAAAACAGTGTTTTGTTGTTGTTGGGGGTTTTTTTTTTTTTTTTTTTTTTTTTTTTTTTTTTAAATACAGCAGGACAGATGGAGTCGCTTTATTTATTTATTTATTTATTTATTTTAAACAGTTGCTTCAATCCACAGCACCACGGTGAGATGTACATTGCTTAAAATAAAAGTGTAATCTGTTTGCTGAGATGTGGCCAGGATCAGGTTTTTTGGCAGTGGAAAAGTGACTGTTGAGGTTTTGAGGTGTGAATTGGAGCGAAGCCGTGCCAGTTGTTGAGTCAAATGTCTGCCTTCCAGGAAATGAGTAACCATGAAGGAACTAAGCAATCAAATTGCTTTTTTGAACTGGAAATCTGTCCCGCTGCAGTCTGATGAAAGGTACCTGTGACCTGGTAGTTTTTTAGTAGTACACAAGGCTACTGGACTGTAGTAAAGCTACCCTATGTACAAGTACCTAAATGTTTTCATATTTTGGCATCCAAGATCAAATGCCATGTGTCCTATGCATTAAGCACATGTGTATTATTATTATTATTATTATTATTATTATTATTATTATTATTATTATTATTCCTTTTTTTTCTCCGCACAGGCCTGACATTACCACCCAGGCCATGCAGAGCAGCATGCCTGCAGTGTGGGTGAAGATCTGCTCCAGTTGGTTGGGATTGGCTCTGTACCTTTGGACCCTTCTGGCCCCACTCATCCTCCCCAACCGAGATTTCAGCTGAGCCATCTTTCTTCCATACGTGGGGATGTGTGTGCATGTATATGAGAGCTGGAGTGTGCTACTTCTCACCTTAACGTTATGGAGTAGTAGCATAACGAGTGTATTATAGGATAAATGGCTGAAGTATGTGTTTTTCATATCTACCCTTACTTGTTATTTTCATATTGTAGGTGTATTTCATGAAGTGTCTTTACTGGTGCAATTTTACCCTCATGTCTTTATATACTTGCTACTTGCATTCTTAAAGGGACAACTCAAACACCCTCCTAAGACAAATGGTGATGGTGCGGTACTATTCAACAGTCCATTTACTTTAGTGATCCAGCCACGAATATGAGTCTGCATGATATTGCTGCTACAAACCTTCTCTACCTATAGTGAAGACACTCTTTACTGGAGGCTCATTTTCTCTGTCGGGTTGACTATTTCACATTAGTCAAGCACTTTGACCTCAAGCAATTTCAGTAGGGATGAGAACATGTGATTCAGAACTTGCTGATGGCCATGGGGCTGTCAAAAGGGGTTGTTTATTTGCAGCCCTTACTGGAGCCCCATGGAGGCAGTGTGTGGGAGAGATAAGCACACCCTACACTATTGCAACACTGCTGCATCACACTTGCGCAGAACTGTAATATTAAACGCTAATCTGTATTGCTAACATGGTGATGATGGTGGTGCTTTTTCACCCTGTGTTGCAGTCGATCTTGGAGGGATAATCAAATGTGCATACAAAAAATGTGTTGTATAGTGTCATGCAATAACTAGAATGTCATATCAGTGCTGGGTAGGCCATGTTTATAGTTGACTGTAATGGTATAGTTTTTCAATTCTAATGGTTAACTATGTAAAACTATGCATGCACTAAAACATTTCACATCTTCTAAATCCAAGGTTTCATTGTCAATGGTGAGTAAACAAGACGTTCTGATTATATTTAATTGCTGACGCTTGGTACTACAATGCATTGATTTGCTGAGCAATTGATGGATGGTCACTTTTTATACATTTCTTTCCTTTTTGCTTTTGATATTGTGAAATGGGTGTGTGGATGTATGATTTTTGTTGAGTGAAACATTTCTGTTCAAAATTTCATGTGCCTTTTTCATGTCCTTCCTATTTTAACATTTTGCACTGTATGTACACTGTTTTTTGTTCAAGTACATATTAGTGGATGGAATATGATGGCAGTTTGTAGTTTTAAATATTGTAGATTTTGAATCCTATTGTCTGGTGAATGAAGGTTTGTTGTCATGAATCGGTGGAGTTTCTTATGAACTCGATTTAACTTCAAAGTGGTCTGGGTGTGTTCTTTTGACAAGAGTATTGTAAACGGTGAACTGGTCACGTTGTAAAGATTGTAATTAATAAATAAGCATGTAAATGCATCTGGTATGTTTTGCCCAGAGTAACCAATTAACACAAGTGTTCTACTGCACACATGGTATTGACTGAGAAGCAACCTGCAAGTTTTTCAGTGGTGTCAAAACACAAAGTGCCTTAATTGATAACCAGGCTTAACAACGTTCAGACCTGGACCCAGACCTGAAGACACAAGTGCCTTGCTTGACTTATACCATCCAAAAGGAGTGATTATGGCATTGCACATTGTTCAAACATAGTGATTTATTGTAGCTTGATCTGCATGTGGCAATTTTAAATACTACAATAAAAACCACTCTACAGCTAACGAATGTGTTTCTGTCTATTCTCCCTCTGATATGTAGCAGGTATGTTATGTAACGTGTCCATGGAGAGATGAGATTTATCGTGTCCACTAGGTGGAACTGAGGTACTGCTCCTAAGTGTAAAGAAGGTGAACGAAGAATTTCACAAAATATCTGAAATACAGTAATGATTATGCATATAGAGAAGGCATAGTTAAAATGCCTAGTGTGCTCAGTTAAGGAGCAAATAAACTTTTTGTTGATCTTAATCAAGGATGAACTTTAAAAATGAGGGTTTTTTTGTTTTTTGTACAATGGGTTCTCCATGTGCAAGTATATATTTCTTGTCACTTTTCCTCTTTGCTCTTTTTAAATCTGTTTACATGTTTAAGCTGTTAGTCTTCATCCATTTTCAGTCTCAGGACCTCACTTTGGCCCCACTGAGCATAAAACCGTTTTTTTCATTTACAAGCAATTACCGCTCTCACACTTCTGAGGCATTTGGCATGATACTCAGCTGAAATGAGTCGTCCATAGCTAAGAAAAACACGGGCGTATAAATTTCAGAATGGTTCCGTTTCAAAGCAGCGAGACAAAATATAATTATGTTTGGTAAATTCCACAGGCTTGGAACTGGGTTTGTTTTAGGTGGCTAGAAGACAAAAAGGATATGGAACATATTCAACGCTTTAACCTGAGCAGTTTGAAAGTGTGTGCATTTAAAACACAAATTGTTGCTTATTTTATCGCATGGTAATATAGTGCCCATGTTTGCAGGTACTTTTTACCCATCACACATGAAATGGTACAGTCCAAACAGTAATGTGTGTGTGTAATGTGATGAGTTTTTATTCTACCACACTGTTCTTGTCAAATGTGTGTGAGCAGTTAGACTAGTGTTTCTAAATCCAGCCCTGGAAGTACCACCTCTGTTCATGTTTTGACATTTTCCCTGGTCCAATCAGCTAATAAGCCTAAATTAGGTTGGACTGGATGAGTTAAAGGAGGGAAAACACCAGAATGTGCATGGCAGTGGCACTCCAGGACCAGGATTGATGAACACTGAGTTTAATCATGTAGAACATGAACTGAATCTTATCAGAACCTCTATCATAGCCAAGAACACAGCACCATTCTTACACTTAATATGCTCAGTGTTGCTATTCACTTTCTATGTGAACGTATTCCAATTTAAATGTTAGTTATTTTTTTTGTTTGTTTTCAGCAGCAAGCGTAATTTAAGACAAGTTGGGAGTGAGGAAAGCAGGAGACAGTGTGAAAGTGAGAATCACATGCAGTAGCTGGTGATGTTGAGATCATTATCTACAAAAAAAAAAAAAAAAAATACAAATGGTTTCCTAAAATTAGAGAAGAAATGAAGGAGTTATGAGCATTCGTATAACACTGTATACAGTACATGAAAAATCAACAACAAGGAGTCAGTGGTTCACTATGGCAAAGTCACTCCATTATTGTCTGGCTCCGAAGAGAGAGAGAAAAATCTATTTCTGCCCCAAACACTCAGGTGAAGAATAAAGTTATCCTGGCATATTCATTACATTTGGCCTCCATCCTTATTTTCTTGTACTCACGGGTTTACACTTCCTGGAAGCTCAGACCTATACTGGGCTATGTCCCAATAAACCAAAACTCAGACAACGCAGAAAACCAACGGTTTTTGGCACTGACTACAAAAAAGATCAGATGAGGTCAAAGACTATTGCAGCTGTTGAACATTTATTAGTGTTGCCAAAATCAACACCACACTGTCTGGTAGAAGGGCTTGGGGATAGTAACTCAGCCGACTGCTTGATCAGTCTAACACATTATTAATCAGTACTGTTCCATTAAACACACTAATTACCCGATTTTCATCGTCATTACAAATATAGTGTTACCAAATGCTCATTAACATCTTTTTTGTCAAGTGCAGCATTTTAGGGAAGACGGCATGTGAAGTTGTACATCTCAAAGCCGGCGAATCCCTGAGATGTTTTTCTAGGTGATGCAGCTCAAAACTTTTTCTTCACTCTGTCTCACTCAAATAGTGATAGACATTTAAAAACAACGCTGTCTTGATAAGTGTACGCACCTGTCTTACAGCTAAGAGTCTGTTGCTGTTCTCTTGTTTGTTTAAATTTGCTTACAGTGACAAATTGTTATATGAGAAACAGGGTTATGCAGGGATACTCTCTCCTTCTCTAATGCCGAATGTACCCATTTTCATTTCGCAGTCAGGGATATCAGAGAAGTCAGAATGCATCCTGTAAATAATCCTGCATGTAGCATTTAATTATGCAAATATGCATCATTTTTGGTTACCTGATGCTAAATTTAAGAGGCTCTTTCATGAAAATGATATCCTTGGTATACACTGAATCGCTGGTGGGTGGACAGGAAATTTGTCAGGACTGCAGAAATTACATGTGGTAACCACTTTACATAAGCATTCGCATCAATTGAAGCCATGTAATTAATATTAACCTGGAACAATTACAGAGCTTTCTCTTTTATCATAGTGCGGAAATAATAATCAAGCTGGGGAGCAAACAGAACTTATGACGAATGTTCTTTGTACCGACCTTCCCTTGCACTCGGTAATTCTCTTTGTTCTTAATCCAAACTTGCCAAACCAGCTCATTTATCCTGCCATGGTAAGTTTTCATCGAAAATATTCATTTTGAGAAGGACTGCACAAACCATGCCCTAATTGTGAAATGACTGAGCGTGCCTGTCAGAGGTGTAATTGCATTCTAAGTGTAAGACCCAGGCACATTGGATTACAGTGCAGTATGGAGCACAACTAATTGAGTTTGGGCACTGCTGGCACATGTGCACTGAGAACATCTACCCGACATTACCACACTATTCGTTTCTTTAGGACATGGAGCCTGCATGCCAGTGTGGGTTTGTAAGATTGGAGATGTCTGATTATCCTGAATCTGATGGATAGGAGTAGCTCAGCAGTGTTCAGTAAGAAGCATATACTGTACTGTATGTACATGTGCACATACTGTATATACTCTTGTAATATAAACCAGAGCATTTATAGCTCATTAAAATACCACAGTACTAGGATCACAGTGTTAATGAAAATATAGTTATGGCGTGACATTTATTGTAGATGAGGCAGTGTTCACTGAATTTAAAAGCCTGATAAGAACTGGATATGGTATAAAGTGTATTAGAGCTAAAACACATTGTTGATTTGATTTTATACTAAGTGCATATTTATATTAATGTATTATAGATCTCTAAAATAGAGAGAGATTCAACATCATTTTAGGACAACATTATCTGCCTTATTGTTATCTACCTCTGCAGCATTATTGAATATGTCAGTGTCACAGCAGCCTGCAGTACCGTCTCTCTGTTTCTCTCTCACTATCCCTTTAATGTACACTGCGCAAGTGCAGCAGGCCTCTGAGGGGAGACTAATGTAGTTATATAATACTCACTGTGCTGGTCGTCTGCTTGAAGAGATGCAAGCAGGTAGCAGGATTACATAAGCCTGCAAGGATCATATTGTCAATGTGTGGCGCTCTCACACTGTAGCAGTCCTGCTACTGCGCTGTCCATTCCTTTCCCTCTCTCTCTCTCTCTCTCTCTCTCTCTCTCTCTCTCTCTCTCTCTCTCTCTCTCACCCTTTCTCTCACCCCTTCAGGGTATGAAGCTTAACAGGGTGGATATGAACATAAAACAGCAACACTGATGCCTTCCAAAAAGAATATAACTACATGTAGAGTACAAAGAGATTCTGTGGTACACACACACACACACACACACACACACACACACTTAAGTGCAGATAAAAATGACCCCAACAAAACAGCTATTTTAGACAACATCCCTTTCTCCCCCCTACACACTTTACCCTCCATGCAGCACCATGTGTGAGTCAGCCTCGCACCGTGGCTGCCATGACGATAGACACGCCACCCCCTCATTCTCTGCAGGGAGTCTGAGCAGTGCTGGCATCCGATGACAAGGCCAGAGCCCGGAGAGCTGTGACTCATCACCTGAGTGCCAGGTGAACTTTACTGTGCGCTGCAGGAGCTCCAGAAGCATGTCACCTCTTTTTCAACTCAGAGTGCCAAATAATACACAACCATAGACTTTTTATCGATCGCTTTACCACTTTGTATTTTGGTATAAAGTTTGCATGTTTGCATATATTTCCTGACAATGAATATGCAATGATGTTTCTCCTCTGTGATCAATGAGGAATCATTTATGTGCAAGGTTGCCCTTTAGTCAAATGAGAACCATAAGAAATTAAATTGATGCAACTTATAATGATAATGTTTGAATATTCAATTGAATTGGCTGAATTTAACCAGTAACTCTCGGTGCTATCAATTATACTACTTGAGTGTGACACATGTCCTAAATACTGTCATGATGTCACTGACAAAAAACAAACAAACAAAAAACAGAACCCCAGAGCCTGCTTATGAATACTGTAAATCAGGGACTGTGCTATACTTATGTATTTTATTACATCTAACACTTTAACCAGGCTGATGTCTCACAGTAGGTTATATGTGAGAGGAAAGGGATCTCTGGAGAGTGTTAGAGGCAGAGTGAGTAACTCCATGCCAAACAGTGGGAGTGTGGGCGTGAGTAATTCCATTTCAAACAGACCATGGGAGAGCAAGAGAGAAAGAGGAAACAGTCGTGTCTGCACAATGCTGCCAAAGTAAACTGACAGTCTCCATACTGCATAATTTGATACAAATCTGACCTCCTGAAATGACAAGACACCCAACCAGTTGGCCCAATAGAACCGGCTTGGCTTTAGGCTTTAGATGACAGGTAATTCATTCGCTGCTTCAGCCTGCGTTGAGTGTTGCTCTTTTTATTTAAAAAAAAAAAAAAAAAAAAAAAACTGAACTGAACTTTCATACTACCTCCATTTTAATAGATCTGCACAGTTGGATATATAATATTGTATCATCATCACTATCCATTCATACACCTAAAGAGTATTGCTACAATAAATACAAGAATATCAAAAGCAACAAAATATCCATAGCCCTGAATAGAGAATATCACACAAGGCACTCAATTCTTCAAACTATTATAGTTTACATGAATCGGTAAGAATTAATGGTGTGTATAAAACAACTGGTTCTTTAAGGGATGCTTTGTTAACATTAATGTCATATTAAATGAAGGATTTAGATGAAAATGAGACGTATCTTCATTGCAGCCCAACCACCCCAGGTCATCCTCTCATCTAAATCACCCACTTATTAACGATTCATATACAGGGTTAACTGAAACAAAAGGCATGCCTTATAATAGTTCCCATGTGAGCTATTTATCACTTAGGGCAGCATTAAATAGCCTTATCTCAAACTGAGGAAACTAAACAGTGCCTGGGAGTAAGAGTGCACAAGGGAATAAAAGAAAATGTGCTGACTTCAGCAGCTGTCTCTTCCCTGACACATAATATACTCAGTGAAAAAAAAAAAGCCTTGTCATTTCTTACACAGAAAAAAAGATAAAGCTTTTTATCCAATAGATTTGATGTTGAGTGATTGGTGTGCAAATCATTCCTACTGAAGTCTTTTTTCTCACTAATGCGACCAGGTATCAAGGTGGGTGACACAGGAAAGCTCTTGTCACCTGAACTCTGACCTCAAATCCCATCTCTGACAAGTTTAAATATTATTTTGCAGTTCATGCAAAAATTCAAAGCATAGGCTCTCAAACTTTTTAGCTGGAAAATATTATTTCAACATTATTTAAATATGTGCAATTACATTTTTTAAACATGTGCAATAATATTCTGTCTATTTATAGGTGTTTTAGAGCCTTCTGTTTCCTGAACTTTCCTCAGACAGAACACATTAGGTCCAATTCGACATTTATAGGCCTACTTGTTTTTTAGTTGAGGTTTTGGATTAAACCCATTCAATTCGAGAATGAAGGCAGCTAATAACTATAAGAAATCAATAATCAATATAATTCATTCATGTATCTTCTGTAACTACTTTATCCTAATCAGGGTTGCGGTGGATTCTGAGCCTGTCCCAGGAACACTGAGTGCAAGGCGGGAGAATTCATTCTGGATGGGACATCAGTCCATGGCAGGGTACCGTGCACACACACACATTCACACACACTCATTCACTCCTACGGGTAATTTAGCATATATTCAATACGCTTACGGTTGTGTTTTTGGACGGTGGAAGCAAACCAGCAAACCTGCAGAAAACCCAAATGCTCCACAAGGAGAACATGCTCAACTCCACACAGACAGCAAGCAGAGAACTGACCCAGACACCCTGGAGCTGTGAGGTGATTATAAATATAATATGTTTGATAATGTTGGATTGTGATATCCACTGCTGTAATTAAATTCAACAATCATGGATCCTCTGGGTATGCTTTACTTCACAGACAGACCACACTTTGAGTATGACTGCTGTAGAACACAACTGGCCATGTCATTATGTATATATTAATTTTGCACCCAGGACCAAATCAGGGATTGTTCAAATGAAACCTTGTCCTGTACATAATCAGATAGTTCCATCCCTTTCAGAAACCTAGACACAGCACTGTAGAGTATAGCAGCCCTGAATAGAGGTGATCAAACTGGGGTTCGAGGAGGAAATGTTTATCTGATGTGACTCTAAGCATGTTCATTAACTGTATATTTCCTATATTCAGATCTTGTACTGAAGAATGCTGCAAATTGGAATTTTTGGAATGTTCCATGACGTCATCTGACAGCGGCCTCAAACTAGGGGGAAATGAAACGAGTGGGGGGGACCGAGGGGGGGGACTGTTTGAGCCAGTGAGCGCCGTCTATTTACGCTGCTTCATGATTATTAATGAGCATAAAACCTTTAAGAGCGTCCAGTGGCGGGAGGCAGGAGGGGGCGTGGCCCCCGGGGCGTCTCGTGCGGGGAGGTGAGGCGCGGCGCAGCGCGGCGCGAACTTGTTTTGCGTGGCTTGAGAGTGAGTGAGTGAGTGAGTGTTGTGCTGCGCGGCTGAATGTCGGGATTGCGCTTCCCGTTTGACAAGGAGGAGGAGAAAGAAGGAACAGCCGACACAGACAGACACACAGACAGACAGAGAGAAGCAGAAGTACTCACAGGTCGTATGACAGGGATGCGGAGCTCTGGACTCGGCTTCTTGACGGAATAAATAAAAGCGCGCGCCAGTGAGGACAGCAGTGACAGGTTAGACACCACCTTTATCTTCTGCACTTCTAAAAACACCGTGCCTGGACAGTAAGGACAGCCTTTTCTGCTTATCCAGCTTCGGATAGAAATGTCCTAGTGTGCGTTTAGTACTGACATAACGTTTGCGTAGACAACCTAGGCAGTATGTCCAACAAAAACATAAAAGCCAGCTCTAAAACATGGAATGTACCATTAGTTTTCGTAAGGGTTGCGCGCGAGTATGAAAACGGACTTCCTGTAAACCAGCTGGTTTGTTTTGCAACAGTAACGAATGACTCGTTTGTCTGTAATCTCCAAATCAGACGTGAGACATGTACGGAGAGAGAGAGAGAGAGAGAGAGAGAGAGAGAAACCCTTACTTCGAGTTTTGTCTTTGACTGCGAGTAAGGAAAATATCTCGCTCTTGCTATCCAGTGGAGTGAAGACAGCAGTGCAGGCGTTGCTGCATGTAACCTGGAAAAACACTGTTGATATTCTTGGAAGTGACATGCACATTGGAAGTGCCAGGCAGTGTGAGAGCACTGTGAGTATTTATTTAACAGCAGTACTGCCATAACGCAGATGACATACTGCCATTCTCCAGCCAAGTCCTCCAGCTAACAGGTTAATTGTCCACTCCTGTCTACAAATATTTAATGAAGTTTATACATTGTTCATTCACTGTCAAATTGCAGCTCCTCGAGTGACAAACCGAGCTGTCACATGCAGCCTGAGCAAAGCACCCTGCATTTATTTATTTATTTATTTATTTATTTATTTTCAGACCACTTTACTGTAAACCCCGTTTTCTCCTGCTGATGCCACAATTTAGGCCACATCTATTATTTGTGATGCCTAAATGTACATAAACATAACTCAGGTGTACCACATCAGACACCAGTGCAGGTCACGTCGGTCCATCGCACTGCGCTGTAGTTAAACGGAAGGCGTTTGTGGAAACCTGAACAGCACCTCACATTCACGTAGGGCTGGGTGATCTAAAAATAGCATATCGCGGTACTTGAAGACATTTCTACAATACACGATGCGTATCACGATATATAATTTAGCTAAACGAAACTATCTGCAAAACGGTAGCAAAATAAACAAAAAGCCGTTAAACTGGGTTTCTTAAATGCCTACGAAGACATAGAATGTTAATTTTTTAAATGTCAAATTAATGGCATCTATTCAGTACAATTTAATTTGTGATTATTAAAAATGTATAAAAAAAAATTGAAAAAAACCCCCCCACCAACATAGGGTTGATATCTCAGAAAAGTGTATCACGTAATCATTTATAACGATAACGATATCATATCAATATATATCGCCCATCCCTACATTTAGGTGAGGATTTCTTGACCTTGATACCCTTTACATTTACATTTATTCATTTAGCAGACACTTTTATCCAAAGCCACTTACAAATGAGGAAATACAAGCAAAGCGATAGATCAAGCGGAGAACAATACAAGTAGTACTACAATACACGATTTATAATTGAGTTCCAGAAAAGCAAAGTGCACAGAGTAGGTGTTTTTTTGTTTGTTTGTTTGTTTTTTAGGATAAAAACATTTCCTATTATGTTACTGTGCTGAGCATCTTTATGGCCATCCAAATCAAGCCATGTGAGCAAAGGAACAGACATGCCATAATACAACGTACTTTTCAAATCAGTAACCGATTTTGCTTATATCACTTTAAATATTGGAATAGAATTGAGTACGGAAACAGAATCGGCTGTGTTTTCCTCTCAGATTGTAACAATATTTTATAGCCTACTTGTCTACGCATCAGGCATTGTCATGGAAATTTGATCAACGTTTTATATTTCAGAGTATGCAGAGTATCATTTTCTTTGTCGTAATTTTATCTGGTTTCAGATTATTTATTTTTGTTGGCAGGTTACAATTGCCACCTCAAGAGTTTATTAATATCAGTGGAGATTATAACAAACAAATTATTTAAAATGGAGTCAATCTGTCCCTGTGGCAGAAAAGTCGAGCTGCAACGAGGTCGGTTTACTCTGACAGCCACAATAGATTATAAATAAAATTACTTTTACGCTTGAGACATCTGTTAAGGTCACAGGAATTCTAATGAGAACTGTGTGCTTTATTGAGCAAGATGTGGCACCACTGTTGTTGTTGTTGTTGTTGTTGTTTTTTTTAATTTTTTTTTTATTTTTTAAATTACTCATTACACTTGGGCTTTCTAGTCTAGAACTGTACTCGGTGGCTGAATCAGCCACATTATGCATGCTAATATGCTATTATGCTTGAATATGTGAAATCAGCCATTTGAATGAAAATCTGTCTGTTTTTCTAACACTTTTTTAAACTGACAAAATGCAAAAAAAAAAATCCTCAGCAAGTATATATATACAGTGCCTGACAGATGTTTGGGGGACACCTCAGGTTTTTATTGTTTTTGGCAATAACTTTGAGAAAATCAATATGACATATAAATAGTATTTTTGACTGTTAAATTATTATTTCATTAAAAAAACACCTCCTTTAGCTGCCATTACTGCTGCACACAGAAATCACAGGTCTTCCCAGAAGTTGGTGGAGAAGGATTTTCACCTTTCGATTCCACTCCTCTTACAGCAACTCGAGTCAGTTAAGGTCTGGTGACTCGGCCGGTCATTCCATTACACACATCTCTTTCCTCTCCAAATATCCTGCACAGCTCAGATGTGTGCTTGAGGTTGTTGAAAATCGAACATGTCTGGTAGTGTATGTCTGTGTAGGTGTGTTCACTACGTATCTAGTGTTATCTGGCATTACGTCTTATCTGTTGGAGATGAATGACCCTTGTTGCTTGTGATTTGCCAGTGTTACTTGGTACTCTGACTTGTAAGATAGTTTTACTGACAGCTTCCGGAGTAACATTTTACTACTAGCACTTATTTAAACTTGTGTGTTTTATCAGTAGCTTTCTCTGTTTGTCCCTACCATGATCTTGCGTTTGTTTCTGGTCACTTGGGGGAAACAATTGCAGCACTTTTTTGAGCAGCTTTGAATAAGCTTTATATTTGAATTGGATTCGGCCTTCATTTATGTCACTGGATAAAAGTGTTGTGAAATGAATGCATGTAAATTGTACATATAACATTACTGAAGTTGTATTCAATTTTTCGTACAAGCGTTTACACAAGAATTTTGCTATTCATGTAAGTCCTGTAAATTTGGAAAAACATTTGTATCCTACACATGCTCTGGCATGTGTGTCAAAAGTTACCTCGACTTGAGCTACATGCGTAGCCATACACCATAAACAAATGCCTTAGCTAATGGAATATTTAGCACTTGCTATTTACTCCTAACATTATAGAAATTTACTACTAATAACTTCCACTTCTGCCTTTTCGCTTTTACATTGTTCATGCATTTCATTCTTTCAGTAGCACTTTGCACGAGCATGAAGAAAATCAGAATTTCCGAAACTTTTGTAAATCCGGCGGAAATTTTTCTTTTAATACAGTTTGGTTTACGCAAACATTTACACACAACTTTATTGAAAGCTTGATAAATGGGGCCCACTGTCTTGGTACAGAATTAGGGAGGCAGACTAGGGTGTTCTAGATTTTCAAGAAAGCAAGAGTTGTCAACTGGTGGATGCAGAACCTGCAAAGTTCAGTCAGTGGATCAAACCAAGCCCTCAGGGGAGGGAAAAAAAGCCGTAGCAGAACAAATGTATGGAGAAAAAAAACTCACAGTGGATTCTGTAGCAGGTCCTTTTGGTTGGTTGTGGCCAATCACATGCATTTCTGTAAATTATTTAGCTGAATGCAGCTCATTGAGATATGGAAGCATTTTCACAGACTTTTTGAGATTTGTTTTTATTTTATTTGCCCTCTTTGCTCTGATAGAGACAGCATGGCTTAGACACGAAAACAGAATGATGAAAGACGATTGGACAGAGAAGTGTTTATTCTCCGCATCCAATTCAAAACAGATGTGTCTCCTCTGTTCAGAGTCCACTAGGAAACAAACCAATACAACTTTGGCTATATATAAGACAATCCATAAATTAATCACTAATGGTTAAGCACGAAAAGGTAATTTGGTCATGTTAGTTGCTTTGCTAGACTTTAGTTCACAGATTTTAGTTGAATACTAACATTTGTTAGCCTTCAGTGTTTTAATTGAAGTCTAAAACCAAGTTATAGCCTACATAATATATGTAATATTGTTGTTATTGTTCAGCATTTTTAAGTATTTTCTCATGGAGTCTTTATGCAGTCTGTCACCTCTTTTCCCCTCTAGGTAAAAGCACATTTCGCAGCACTTAGCACTCCCTAACCAAGTCTAAAGGCATGAAATATTGCACATAAAAACACAATGTATCTCTACCCAGGCACGTATTTTGGGCAGGTAATCACTTAAAGGTCAGCACTGTACACTTCTCATTTCACTTATTAATCTCTTGTTTACAGCCTGCTAATATATCAACACGGAGAGCATGGCGTGAGCTGTTAGGAGGAAGAGGATGGATGAGTGAGGCAAGGACAAGCGTCTGAAGTACAGTATAAGGCCATGCTGAATGAGGCTGACCTACCTCAGCCTCCATCAGTTTAAAGTTCACCTACTGTATGTTTGCCTGTCTCAACGGGCTATGCGTGAAGATGTTACATGGCTGCTAACTCCTGCTTTGATTAATTGGCACGTGTGCTGAGGAAGAACCATTCCTCACTCGCATTAAACCCATTCACTGGCCACTGACACTCTGCCAGAGCTCTGCTTTCCATTTAACACTGGCAAGCTTATGTGCATTATAATTATAGTATTATACAGCATAAGCTTGATAAATGCAAGCTTGTTTTTATTTAAATCTCATTATTCATTTTTGGAGCAAACATTAATGGTTGTCTCACCTTGCTATGATTTAACATCTCACCTCGCTACGAATTTCAACAGCTCTAAAACAAAGTGATGTTGTTGAAATATGATTGTGCCTGTTTTTTGTTTTTTTTTAAACCATGGCGTAAGAACTGAAGGCAGCTGCTATGTGTTATGTGTATTTTATCGCTAGTCTCTCACCTTCCTCATGTTGGCATCCTGACTGAGAACACGCTCTTTACTGCTACAGCCAGTAAAGAAGTGTGTTCATAATACTGTGTTTCTGTGCATAATGACATGAATAATATGTTGTTCTGTTATTTTGCCATCAATCCATATATCCTTCATGTCCTTCTTCAGCTCTAGATCAGAGGCTTTTACCTCTAAATATCCACTTGCCTTAGCAACTGCTACAGGTCTCAAAGTCATTGTCTGTGTCTGTGATCACAGAGATCGGTTAATCATTAGCTATACCATTGCACCTCGGCATGCCAACGTCAGCGCTGCCACGATCACATTTCAACCACACACTCTTAATTGCATGCTTTTTCATATCATGGTTAGACATTGTGCAAGTCTCACCACAGTTTGGTTAGTGTAAGACTAAATTCATCACGTTGATACCAGAAGCACCTCACCTGAAGCAAAGGTTCAAGTCACACATAAGGAGGAGGAAGGAATGGTTTTAACTTTTGTTGTATTGGCAGTTGGCAGGATTCTTCTTCAGGGCTCTTATTGTTAGTCTTGAGCTTCAGTATCCTGTGTAGTGCCTTCATTGCCAGAGCTTGTATTATGAGGTAAGTACAATGCTGTGTGGATTAGCTCTCAAGTCTATTTGGCATTGTTTAACCTGTTAGATGCAGGTCCAATCTCAATTTCAAATACTACCCTGGCTACCATAATGACACAGTGATGCAGCATGTAGCGTTGCCTCCACAGAGCTCTAGGGTCCTAGGTTATTTGTTCTCCTTGTGGGATTTCTCCAGGTTCTCTGGTTTCCTCCCATATCCCAGAAACATGTAGGTACATTATATAGCCAAAAGTATATGGACACCTAACCGTTATACCCATACGTGCTTGTTGAACATCCTGTTCCAAGTTGGTTCCCCCTTTACTGCCATAACAGTCTCCACTCTTTTACAAAGGCTTTCCGCTATATTTCGGAATGTGGCTATGTGAATTTCCAATTCTGCTACATGAGCATTAGTGAGGATGTTGGATGCGAAGGCCTGGTGTTCCAGTTCATCTTTAAGTGGGGTTGAGGTCAGGGCTCTGTGCAGGCCACTCGAGTTCTTCCACTCCAAGCTTGGCAGGCCATGTCTTCATGGAGCTCTCTTTGTGCAAAGGCGCATTGTCATGCTGGAACGAGTTTGGGTCCCTTTATTCCAGTGAAAGGAATTCTTAATTCTACAGTATACAAAGATATTCTAGACAATTGCATGCTTCCAACACTGTGGTTTAGGGAAGAGTTTAGGGAACAGTTTAGGGAAGAACCACACATTGGTCTAATGGTCAGGTGTTCACATACTTTTGGCCATAATGTGTAGGTGGATTGACTACGCTAAAGTGAAAATGTTTCCATGTAACAGCAGGAAAATCCATGGGGGAAAATCATATTCCACTCAGCTGTTTTGCCATTTTCAGTGGCTGTTACAGCTAAAGCTGTACATAAAAAAAAAGATAATATAACTTGCACAACACAACGGAAGGGAGATAAACATGCATAAAGATCGTACAAAGTGATACTAATTATTACACATCTTTTGCATTTGTAAATTATCCCACTTTATTTTTTATTTTTTTTAAATGACATGGGTAAATAAATTTGAGCTGGCCACAAAACCTATCCAGCCATGATAATGGTTTACCAAACTTTCCATGCTAACTGAAAGCAGATTTGTGCACATTTAATTGTTGCTGGTAGCTGTTCTTATTTAGTCCTGATAATGTACACACATGCTCACACACTCACACTTGGAACATCCCTTGGCCATTGTTTGTAGCGTGACTGTGTACACATGGGCTACAGAATCCCAGGGACAGAAGAAAGCATAGGCTTACACAATCTTTTCATGTCATTAGTTATTTCTCCTGTTCTTTAAAACACCGGGGAATAATTGAGTACCTGCACCCAGGAGGAAAAGCATGCAGAGACCTATAAATATAACCTCCACAACCACACACACACACACACACACACACACACACACAGACTACATCCTCACTTACTCAGTCAGTCTCTTTTGATTCTTGAATATTCCATTGTTGGCATAACAAGAAATATGATGCGTCTAAGAAACATGACCTTGATGTTAAGATTAGTGCTTAGCATGGGGTTTAACATGAAGCCCTGAATCTATGCACGAGCTTGTATAATCACTGTGTTTCCATACTGTTTTCATAACATACCAACACACACCCTGTGGCTGAACGAACGATATTCATAATACTGTCACTTCTTATCTAAAGGAAAGCTCTGTGTCATGACTGCATAGTCCTTAAGACTAAGTTTGTTTAAAGCAGTAACATTTCAGGCCAAGTGGTATAATTTTGTAATTTCTAACTTAAAAAGCTCCTCAGCAAAATACCTTCTTGTAGCTTTTGTTGTCATCATATTTGTCCATGGATAAAGCGTTTATTTTGTGTCTCCTGTTCTCCGTAATTGTGTTATATATCTTTTGTTACCTAAGTGCTGGATACTAGCAGTAGTTTGCAGGTTTGTCCTGGAGAGCCGTGCTGCTGACTGTGCGTAATTTAGGTCAGGAGTCTAGGCGAATGCTGTGCGGTCTTGTTAAACATTATTTGGCCTGGACCCAGAGGAGTGTTGGCTACCTCTGAAGATGAAGATAGCATTTCCTTGTCCCTAAAAGCAAACTCATTTGATCAGCTGACTTCGGTTCTACTGTGAATAGCATAGAGTAGCGCTGATGTGTTAAACGTTAAACATCTGCGTGAAATTTAAGCAAAGAAGACATGTTAGTGTTTGACGATTTACAGCAACGTTAATGATTTTGCCATGGGACAAGAATAAGAGGCCGAAGAACTCTGTGCTTTTAGCCACGGTGACTGCTCGAATAGCTGTGTTTACTGTGCGTTCCGCTCACTTTCGCAACACGGCCGTGCATCACCACCATGAACACCACAAGTATGCTTCTAGGAGCTCAGGGCACTGTCCTCAGTGACCAGTCGCAGCACAAAAATGCATTTATAGCAAGACTTGTTTTTGAGGTTTTCATGGCTGGACGAAGACTTGTGTTTAAGATAAGCACATATATATTTTGCACATGAGGCACAACTCCCGCCTGAGTTTATCTTAGTTTCAGTCCGCTTCGGCTTGCATCTTAGTGTCTTTTCCTTTTATAATGCCATTATACACAGAAATATTGTATCTGGACACAAATTTATAAATGCTTTTGTGTCTTTTTGGAGAGCTTTTTGGATTTTTATGGCATATTAATTTTTTAAATTTACATTTTCATTTATAGCATTTAGCAGATGTCTTTATTCAGAGCGACTTACATACGTGCTTTGTAGTCTCCATCAAAAACATATCCTCATGCTAGGGCAAATAGGTCAGAATCAAACTGTACTGTAGATTAATTTAAAAAGCAAACAAAAACAGTACAAGTTGAGTTTTTTTATTATTATTATTATTAGTGCTCATTTAAGTGCTTGGTGAAGAGGTAGATATCGAGCCTTCGTGACACTGCTGTTCAGACAGCCAGAGACGGTCACTCCGTCTGCTCCATCGCTTCCTTTCTCGCACTGACATGCACGCACGCACGCGCACACACACACACACACACACACACACACACACACACACACACACACACACAAAAAAAAAACAAATAAAATCAAAGTTTAAATCTTCTATATTTTCTCCATCTGCCTCCCATCTTCCTTTACTTTAACCTCAACTTCCTTCTTTGTTTGTACCCATGTGTTTTCACAGATGTGAAAACACATGGATACAGACAGCCATTTCTGTTTCACTTCTGGGCTCCTGGTTGTCTCAGTGGTGCTTTGAGGGAGTTGGTGAGAGATCCTGGAGCTTGCACGTTCAGCTGGAGGGATATGTGCTGAGGGAGAGGAAGAGGTTTGGTTGGAAATTCCTCTAGCTGTGAGGAGCTTTAGCAGCAGCAGGCAGCACTCCTGATAAGAGCCTACCTCAGCCTCCATCAGTTTAAAGTTCACCTACTGTATGTTTGCCTGTCTCAAAGGGCTATGCGTGAAGATGTTACATGGCTGCTAACTCCTGCTTTGATTAATTGGCACGTATGCTGAGGAAGAATCATTCCTCACTCACATTAAACCCATTCACTGGCCACTGACACTCTGCCAGAGCTCTGCTTTCCATTTAACACTGGCTAGCTTATGTCCATTATAATTATAGTATTATACAGCATAAGCTTGATAAATGCAAGCTTTAGCAGCAGCAGGCAGCACTCCTGATAAGAATCCCACACCTCTGTGGCATTAGATATTTGGGCAAGTCACTAGGCATCCTTTAGATGTCTTATTTTATTTTCTGTGCTGTTGAGCGTTTCCTTGATGAGCAGGATTGTGACTGCTGGTTGGTGTAGTGGTGTGTCTGTGGTTCGTGTATGGACTAGGCTTTCAAGTCAGTTTTATAAATCTAATTATCCTATAAAACAGTATTTTTCATTTAAGTATATATAGATACACGATATGGCCAAAGGTTTGTGGAGAACCATCACACATATATGTAGGCCTTCCTCAAACTGTTGCCACAAGGTTGGTTGTATAGGATGTATGTATATGATGTAGCATTACAACTTCCCTTCACTGGATCTCAGAGGCCTAAACCTGTTCTAGCATGACAGTGTCCCTGTGTACAAGGTGAGGTCCATGAAGACATGGCCTGCCAAGCTTAGAGTGGAAGAACTCGAGTGTCCTGCACAGAGCCCTGACCTCAACCCTACTGACCACCTTTGGGATGAACTGGAATGTCGACTAGGTCCCAGGCCTACTCACCCAACATCACTAAATGATCTTATTAATGCTGTTATGGCTGAATGGACAAATCCCAACAGCCACACTCCAAAATCTAGTGGAAAGCCTTCTCAGAAGAGTGGAGGTTATTTTAACAGTAAAGCAGGACTAAATCTGGAATGGTATGTTCAACAAGCACATATGAGTGTGATGATCAGGTGTCCCCAAATCTTTCCCCAAAACAATGTAATATGACCTTGCATGTTTTAACACCTTTACAGAACAGCTTTTAACTGTAACTGCAAGTTACTTGAGTCCATCCTTAACAAAAATAAATCCTATTGAATCTATTGAGTCGATGGTTTTTAAAGACCAGAAAAACTGCAAAAAAACACAAACAAACAGTAGCCAGATGAATGAATAATATAAGGTTGCTGATGAAGCTTTTATGTTTAAAATTGAAGTGTTTAATTCTGTATCTTTAACCGTGTATATCTCAAGAGTACAGTAGTTGAATGTGAGCATTTGCAAAATGCTTGATCCGGAACCCCGGGTCTCGTCCTGTAAGCAGAGTGACTGAATCAGAGCTGCTGTCAGTGCTTACATAACCGTGTGTTCTTCTAGTCCCTGCTTTCTGCAGCTGTCTGCCTTGCTGCCAGCAGCAAGAGTGCTGCCAAACCCAGAGAGAGATCACACACATCCACTCTGTCCAACATATCATACACCAACACCGTCCAGCAGGAGCCAACTGTCACTGCACAGCTCTCGGTACCACCATCAGACCTGCTGCATGTCTTAAACTTGGCCTTGGGGGATGTTTGATAGAACTCACTCCCCAGTTGATTTTGGGCCCTAAAACAAACATTCTGGATAAGTTCTACAAATAGACATCTGTTCTCCAGGTACCGTCGTACTATAAATTTGATTCACTTTGTTTTAAACTTTGCTGAAGTTTACTAGTTCAGTGATGTCTCTGCATCATTTAAATGTGTTAAAAGTTTATGTGTAGTAAATCATCAGTGTTTTTTCTTTCTGCCTTTTTTATCCACCCACTCTAAGATCCCCTGTCAATTGCTTACAGTCTTACACATTTAAGGTGAATATAGTAAATACGATTAATTATATTCCAATTGAATTGCTAGTTTGCAAAAAATGTTGTCACTCTTGAAGGAACTCTGATGTTGCCTGTAACTATGTCCTGGTTAGTTGTGGTATAAATATGAAGTTGCACACAGGTTTTTCATTCACTAACATGTGAAAAACCAAATAACATTTAATACAAAAGAGACAGATGTTGCTTAACCTGCACAAATGAGGTAATGTATATAAAAAATATCTAATAAGTTAAAATGCCATTAAGCACAATAATGATTATTTTATATTACACAGGGTGTCCCAAAAATATAATATGGGAAATTAACACTTTTTTGTAAAACGTCTTCCAAAATTTTTCATAATTTTAAAAGTAATCTTAAGAGTACCTTTGAGAAAAGAAGAACGTATTGAAATCATTCTCATGGCTGGATCGGGAAGCTGTTGTAAGGTTGTGATGGACTTTAAGAGGAAACATGGCAAGCACATCACACTCGACACTGTTGCCAAACTTATTAACAAATTCGAAAAGACTGGAAGATTTGCGGACCGACCGAGAAGTGGAGGTCCACGAACATCCATTGATGGAGGAACAGCCAACATGGTGCTAGCAAACATAGTCCCCTATATATGGAAACTTTTGGGACACCCTGTATATTATATTCCATAATAGTGGGCCATAACAGAAGGTTTCACATAAATGAAACGAATGAATTTTGCCAAGAATTGCACCCAGTAGCACACTGTTCCTCACACAGTGAGGAGGATGGTGAAGGAGGAAAAAAGGATCCCAAAATCATCTGTTAATAATCACTTTCATAATATGTTTTGATGCATTACAGAAAAAGAAATGTTTCCTGAGAGAAATGCAGAAATGCAGCAACTTCACGTCATTAGAACTAAAGTTGGCATGGTGTGTTGTGGTCGGGGTAGACCACAGTCAAACATTTTGGTCATCCACACTGTCAACATGTTTTTGACAAAATGGGACTGCATACTAGGAAAATCACCTGATACTCGCTGTAAAATATGGGGGAGGATCATTTGATTTTTGAGACTCTTGGGACTTGGGCCTTGTTTCCTGGTTGACTCTGCCAGGAGGTTCAGACTTGGCCACAGTTTTGAGCAAAATGATTGAGGCATACTTCCCAAGTCAGTGCTTAAATGGTTAAAGAAATTAACAACAGATGTGTTGCAATAAGCACCTCAGTTTCCGGAAGTGAAACTTACTGTAAACTTTTGAAGATGGAAGTCCACATGCTCAAACCCAAAAATATGAAGGAGCATAAACAGTTCTGCATGGAATAATGGACCCTGTTACAGTATTGTTATTCTCATATATTTTGTAGTAATTTTTACAATTTAAGTGAACAAAAAACAGATCAGTCACATGGGAAAAGTAAGTACACCCCTACATTTATCACACCTTCAAATCCATATATTTGAATCAGGTGTTCAAGATTGGGTGCCAGTTATTAGAAGATGCTTAGAGAGTGTAGGTGGAACCGGTCTTATTTATACCCCTCTCATATCTAGTGTCTGGTGTTCCCTGGTGTTATTGAGGTGTGTGGTGTCATCATGCCAAGATCTAAAGAGTTCTGTAAGGCCGTCAGAAAAAAAAAAAGTTTGTGGATACCCATGAGTCTGGCAAGGGGTTTAAAAAGATCTCCAATTTATTTGACATGCATCATTCCACTATAAGGAAAATCATCTACTAATGGCACAGTTTTCAGATGAATTTCAAATTTCAGATTTCAAATTTCAAATTTGCAATCCCAGCAAATCCAGGCTGAGAGCAGATCGTCTGATGAAAAACGAAGTCTCCAAGAACCCCAAGATTTCATTACAGGATCTACTAGTAAGTCTTGCAACTGTTGGTGTCAAAGGGCATGCTTCTACAGTCAGAAAGCGGTTGCAAAAATTTTATCTGCATGTGAGATGTGCCAGGAAAAAGCCTTTGAAAGACTACAGTTTGCCAATGAGCATATAGGCAAAGACCAGGCCTTTTGGAATAATGTGGTCTGTTCAAGTTCAAATGGCTTTATTGTTATTTCAACCATATACAGCTGATACAATACACAGTGAAAATAAACAACATTCCTCCAGGACCATGGTGCTACATGAACAACACACTAATTACATGAGACAACACGGCACTAAATAAGATCTACACATTTTTACATAAAGTGCATGTGCAAATGTGTGCTAACAACACGAGACAGTACAGTACTACTAAAACAGGACAACAGGACAAATATATAGTTGTTTGGCCTGAGTAACAGCAGACATATTTGGTGCGGACCAAAGACAGCTTTTCCGAAGAAGCACCTCATACCAACTGTGAAGCACTATGGTGGAAATGTTATGGTTTGGGGTTGCTTTACTGCCTCAGGGACTGGACAGCTTACATTCATTGACTCAACTATGAATTCTGCATCATATCAAAGACTGCTTGAAGATAATGTGAGGCCATCTGGCCGAAATTTGAAGTTGGATCTTTCAACAAGATAATGATCCTAAGCACACTAGCAAATCCACCAAGAATGGCTCAAAAAGAAGAAATGGAGGGTTATGGAATGGCCTAGTCAACGCCTGGATTTGAATCCCATTGGAATGTTGTGGGGGGATTTGAAATGGGCTGTACATGCAAGAAAACCCTCAAACATCTTGCAACTGAAAGAATTTGCATATTGCAACAGCAAGCCGATGTCAGAGATCGGTGGACAATTATGCAAAACGCCTACAAGAAGTTATTTCTGCTAAAGGGGTCAATACTAGCGTCTGAGGCCAAGGGTGCACTTACTTTTTCCACAGAAGAATATCGCATCTATTGATATTTCTGTTGAATAAATGGTTGAAGAAGCTATTTGTTCCTTGTGCTTTTGTTAAACTATAGCAAATTAATTAATAGGCACTGTTTCAAAGATGATCAAATGTTTGCTTTTCCAAATATGTCAGAAAAGCCAATAATTTCCATGGGATATACTTACTAATTTTGAGATTATTAATTGCTTATTTTCATGGCGGGTGCCAATAATTCTATATTTAGGCTGAATGGGACTGTGATTAAAAAGAAAACCGCACTGAAGCAGAAGTGCATGAGCAGGATGTGTTTAGTGTTACAGGCCACTCGTTCTGTCTGAGACCTTTGTTCCACACAGTCCCCCTGTCAATGCAGTGAACATAGAACAATGTAGAGTTGCAGCTTCACCTATCCTATTATCTCATCACTGTCTTGTCTAGGTTTCACAATGCCTATAGCCATGTTTGTGCCTGCTGCTGCCAGTTAAGGTCATCTAAAGAGCAGATAAGTTTAGAAGTCTTTAATTATGCATTACAGAGTTGTTCTAAAGTAGAGTACAGTAGTTGTCATCTGAACAACATTCAGTTTTATCAAGGTATACAGATGAGTACACGGGTTTGCTGTAGTATAAAAAGATTTTATATTGCATCTCCTGGGGATTTTTGTGTTCATATTGGGTTGCATAAGAGTACCAGTATTAAAAAGTATTGAGGTGTAAAATTACTGACAACAGTACACCACTACAGTTTTACACTACTGGCATGAATTATTCTGCTCTTGATATGGGAGTACTATAACTCTATCTGCCTGTACAGGGAATGTAGCCATACACATACACACAGATTCCCTTCACTTTAAACCACATCCCTTAGGCACTACACATGGTGGACACAACAAAGAATACAACAGCAAAATGAAACCAATTTACCAATTGATGAGAGGTGAATGTATAGAAAAAGGTATTTGTCAGAAAATATGTGGGTTGCACCTATATATGCCTATTCGAAGGACTGATTATGAGTTAGAACTACTTGCCAGTTACAGTGACGGTGGATGGATTTATCTACTTCAAGAATGCAAGACTTAAAAACTGAGATTACTATGCGGTTAATGTAAGTAAGAAAAGTAAAGACAACCCTAAATACCGGGTAAGAACTTAAAGTTGGACTCTGTTCCTCATTTCCTTGCAAGTTGCTTTTTATGGTTTAAGCTATGGCATAAAAATTTCTCTGCATTTTTGTACTTATTCATCATTTTTTTTAAAAAATATCTGTTTCAAGCCATTATTCATTTTCAACATGATCGATTAAAATAAATTAGCATGAATTTTTTCCCTCGTATAGTGGTATTGTTTAAATGACAATTTTGCACTGAAGTTAAAAGGTATTTTAACAACACTAGTTAATAAGCATCCTGTATGGCTGTGTTATGTCTTTTTTGCTCATGTGGGTCTCCCTGTTGTAAACACAGACATGCTATTTGTTCACTTATTCCACCAGAAGCCCTATATTTTTATGAATGTCCTTGAAAAAGAGCTCTCCACTGGGTTTCACACACAGTAAAAGTGCGTGTGTGTCTGCCTGTCTGCCTGTGTGGGAGATGTAGTCGTGTATCGTCCACACACACATACACACACACACACACACACACACACACACACACACACACACACACACACACACACACACACACACACACACACACACACACACACACACACACACACACACAGAGTGGTAGACTTAGCAAACAGCCTGGCCCTTGTTCAGAGTGTATGGTCCTTCCAAATAAGGTTGGGCGAGTGGCCAGGTATGCAGTGTTTCCTAACCAAGCAGTCCACAGTTTTCTCAATATTTACAGAAAAATGGTTTACTCTTTAGCCTAACGCAGCATTGAGGTATGAGGAGTATCATGTTCTACATGTCTGAGTATGATAGAAATGCTTTGAGCTTGTCTTTGGGATTTCCATGACTAATAGACTTATTTAAAGTCAGCCGAACATGTTTTTTTGGGGGGGGGAACCCCATTTTCTTCTGTATTAAATAGTTAATTGCTTTATGTAACAGTTCTACAACAAAAAATTTTAGACAAAAGCAAAAGACAGAAACATGGCCGCCTTCTTTTTTCTTTTTTTCTTTTTTTTTTTTTTTAGCTAATACCATAGCTAGCTAGCATTGGTCTGCTGCTAAAAATTATTTTGATAATCGTTAATCTGTTGATTTTGTTTTTCAATTAACTGAAATTTAGTAAATCTTTACTAAATGTATTGGTAAATATAATAAATACCAAAAATATTTATTTCAGTCAACAAATACTACTACAATACTCTTAACGTATACCAAGCGTTTAAATAAATAACGGGTCATAACACTACAATGTTGTATCTGTCATAACAATTATCAAGCACATGTTGAACACTTTTTTTCAAAGCGGACATCCTAACTAACAATCATGGTCTTACATACATCTGTACTGATTCCACACACTGTTTTTTGCAACTATATGTTGCTGTGAGCAACAGTCACTGGT